>NW_022900928.1:9831739-9885710 GCF_012274545.1 Fukomys damarensis
GGACCTCTCGGTGCGTGAGTGGCCTAATTGGGAAGGGGCACCCGAAAGGGCACGTGAACCCCCCTTTCAAAAGGTGTGGGCCAAATAAGAAAAAATGGAATGGCTTGGAACAGCTGCAGGGGACTAAGAAGGAAGGATCTGGGATAAGAGCGCCCTGAAGGGTAACCGTAAAAGCATAGCTAAAGCGGACTGATGGGAATTCAAAGGGCCGGAAGTGGTTCAGTCCCTGCATCTCTACTGAGCAGGGGCTGTAAGATTTACCCGGTGTTGGGCCTTAGGGCAAGGCAGCTAGGAGAGGTCCGCCCCTCTGTGCCCCCTGGTGGGGCAGCGCGATAAAACCGAGGGGACTGTTTGGAGTGATAAAATATTTCGGAAATAGACAGTGACGATGGAGGGCAACATCCCAAAAGAAATTAATGCCACTGGATTGCACACTTTAATGATTAAATTTGCAATAAAAAATGTAAATCCAAGTAGAAAGTAAAATAAAGCCCAACACTGAGAAAGGCTGAGGGGAAGGAAAGAAGACTGAAAAGAGATGCAGAGCAAACAACTGAAAGTGAAAGAATAGAGATGGGCCGGCCATCCCTCCAAACACAGGACTCTCCTGCCACCGGCACTAGAGACTTTTCTCCTCCAGTGTAAATATTCTTCGTCTCTCTAATGTTAGTGGTGTGCTGCTTACTCTCCTCATCCAGCCCATCGTAGTGGACCAATCTGAATTTTCCTCCTGAAACACAGAGCTCAGAACTGTTCCACTGACACATACGCAGAGTGTTCGATGAAATGCTTCTTAAGGGCGGGTGTCTGGAGAGATGTTTGGTTGCTATACCTGGGGGGTGCTTCAAGCATCCAGTGAGTGAGGGCCAGCTGTGCTGCTATTTAAAGCACAAAGCACAAGAAACTTCCCACAAAGAACAAAAAGAATGATCTGATCTCCATGTCAATAACCTCACTCCAGAGGACCGATTAAGTCTCATTACCTCCCAAGATCTGGACATTAGACCATTAAAGTGGCCTAAGATTGACACATAGGCTTTGCTGGCTCAGACTGAACTTGAGCTAATTAAGCACTTCAGGTCTTTTGCATGGAAGTGCTCTCAAGGCAGACTTGTTCTTGTGCAGCCAAGGCTCTGGACCACTGGGATGAACTTCATATTCATCCCTAGGAAATTCTATCCTGTCATCTTCAGCTCCTAGTTCCAGCTCATGGAGATACATAGAGACCTCATTCAAACATTCAGCAAGAAAACAAATTCTTCCAGCTCTTCATCACTTCCAGAGACATCACCCAAACTAGGGGACTACAACCTGGTCCCCTGCTGTATGGGGCTGGCTGCTGGTCTGCAGCGCCGCTCTCAGGTATTTCCTGCCTGCTTCAATCAAGATGTCCAGGGTCTTTAACTGAGCACCCCAGTTCAGAGCGGTCCTCTCCATGACAGCACCCACATCATCCATTCTAGACATCTCAGGGACAGAAACCACAGCTCCTCTGTTCTGAGGAAGCAGAAACAGCTGAGGTGCATCAGACTAAAACCATGTGTGGATGTATCCTGGGAGTGGAGGGATTGTTTCCCAACCACTCTTGGCATAATGGAAAAATATATGAGTTCCATGAAATTGCATTAAGAGTATTGTAATTTTTTTTTTTTAGCAGAGCTATATGCAACTTTCCACTAAGTCTAAAAAGCAATCAAGTCCACAGGCTGACATTAAAGTTCCATGCTATGATGTGGTGTCAAGTATAAATCCCCAAAATGACAAATCTACAGAGAGAAAATTACAGAAATTAGATGCATTGTAATTTTGATAACTGAATTTTTATGTTGCAATCATCTGTGTTAAATCCATTACATTATTTTATTTTATGTCAGTTTAAGGCAGCCAATTATCTTTCCTTGGGAAAGGCTGTCTTTTCATAAGACATCTTATCTTTCCTCTTCTTTGCTGTAAAATTTATCTTAGTAAAATGTTGGTTAAATGACTAAATAGCAGTTAACATAGTATTTACCTGGCAAAAACAAAGTCAGAGAGCCTCTATCATTTCTTACATTTTTCTTACAACTTAGCCAGACTATGAAAAACCAAAATCTGAGATGCAGTTTACCCAAAGATTTAATAAATGTATCTGTAATGCTTTCATGCAATAAAAAATGCCAGCCCAGAAAAGATTATGTACAAAACCAGACAGAATGGCCCAGGGGACAATGCTTGACGCCAACCCTGATTCACAAATCAACACTCACTGGGTATATTTGTTTAGTTCGCTATAAATCCATCTAACTGTATTACTGATAATCTCACCCAATGAACATCCTCAGAGACTGTTAAACAACCCACTAAAATTGAAGTATAGCTGACCACTAGATAGCAAAGGATATAGTAGTCAACAACCTGAAGGACTGTTTTCTTGTTGTTGTATTTTTTTCTTGCTCACCGTGCATTTCCCCTATTTAGATGTAAGTTTCACCCCACAGGAGTAGACACGCAGTCCAGGTCTGGCCAATCAGAGTCATACATTCTCCTAACCACAGCAAAGTACTGGCTTGGAAAAGACTGTATGCCCCTTGACAGGCCAAGGAGACACAGTTGTAGAATTTCTGTTTTACTTATTTATGTAAAAGGAAGCATCTCTCCATTGGAGTTTCTGGGGAAGTAAGAAACAAGCCTGAAGTTCTCAGTGACCACTCTGCTCTCAGGACAGCAGCCTACCTCGTCAGAGCCCCAAACACAGCAGAGTCAAGAGACAGCTGAGAACATGAATTGCAAGGAAATGAGAGGTCAAACTAATGCGTGGTGAGCATGAGAGTACAAAGACCAAACTTAAACTGAACCGATTCTACTTCTAGGGACCGAGAAGCCAGGAGCACAGGGGACACTCTGAACCAGCTCCAAGGGAGTGAACAATTTCTTTTCTAAAGTTCCTGTATGTTTATCTGAAAATATCCAAATTTTTTACAAGAAGAGAAAATAAGATCGCAGGACTATATTATGTTTTGGGAATGTCCAGCGACACTATAAAAAATAATGATGATATTTGTATAGCCCTCAGCATCACCCTTTTGCTCCATAATTTTCCTAAGATTGTAGACCAGAAGTCCGATGACCCACCCTGTCTGTTCTGGATACAATTCACCTGGTCAGGACTAAAGCATTTCCAATACATTGAGCCTCTCCTTCCACATTACAACCAAAGGGCGTTTTAATTTTCCTAGAAGGAAATTTAGAATTAAATGAAACAAAGGAAGGGTTGCTTCATCATCTACAAACCTTATACCTTCTATTTCAAGTATGGCGTCCAATTCTTCCTTTTCTTCCACTTCCCCTAGACATAGTGTTAAATCTTATAATCATGGTAATTTCTAGCAAATGGAGCACATTTCTCTAATTTTCTGTTTAAAGGACAATAATTTGGGTGAAAAATATTTTGTGGGTCCACCAGTCATAATTTCAACAGAAAAAAGTACCAAAAAAAGTAGATTTTTTTCACTATCTTTACAAAAGATACTTATGACTTTGGCCGGGGCCAAAATTGACTAAAGCAAAAGTTGGCACCGGGTCTTCTCAACAGATATAGAAAAACACCTGAAAAACCCCACAATTCATAGTGCCAAATTTTCATTCTGATACAGGATGTCTACCAAAAAGCTACAGGTAATATCTTACTTAATAATAAAATTATCAATGCTTTCTCACTAAGATAGGTACAAAAGTATTAAGCATTACATCTATTCAGCACTGAACTGGAAGTCTTCATCAGTAAAGTAAGAAAAGAAACAAAAAGATAAAAGATTAGGAAAAAAGAAGTGATGTTGAAATTATTCAGAAATGACATGACTAAAAATAAAGAAACCCTTGCAGTAGCTGCAAAAAAAAAAAAAAAACACTATCAGAACAAATAGGTGGATTTAGGAAGGGCTTAAAATGGACCATACATAAAAGTTAATTGTACTTTCATAAAGTAGCAACAAACAACCAAAATTAAGTATAGGGTTTAGCTCAGTGGTGCCACTGCCTGCCTCACAAGCACAAGGACATAAGTTTGATCCCCAGTAACAAAAAATAAAATAAAATTAAGTATAGTACTGTTTATTTAAATTAGCATAAAATACAGCATCAACGAATAAACCCAATGATGAAAGATGTACAACACTGCATTAAAAACTATAAAACATTTCTAAGATATTATTTTCAAAACTTATATTGGAGAAGATACATATACATCACTCATGGACTGAATCATTGAAAATTTAACACTTCAGTGCCTAGTGGTCTGTTTTTGGAGCACCTATACCAGTGAAACATAATGAAATGTGTTCTCTTCAAATTCTTGTTCCTTGAAATTTTTTTAGAAAACATAAATTTCATGCAAAAATTCAAAATATTTCAATCTTTGGCTTAAATGGATTAATATTGTTGGGTGTGTCTTACCCCAAATTGATACAAAAATTAAATGTGATCAAAAATTAAAATATTATTTTCTGAAGAAATTTAAAACTGATTCTTAAATGTACCTTAAAATGGAAAGTACCTAGCATAGCCAAGCAATCATGAAAAAAAGAACAGTGTTGGAGTTCTTACGCTGTCTGCTTTCAAGACGTACTGTAAAACTGCAGTGATCAACAGAGTGTGGTATTAGTATAAGAATAAAGCTTTAGATCAGTGGCACAGAGTGTAAAGAACAGAAATGGACACACAGTACAGTCATGGGTTTTTGTAAAAGTTAGTGAAATAGGAAAAATCCTTTTAATACATGTGACAAAACACTGGGGAGATCTGTATTTTAAAGCATGAACCACATGAAAAAAACAAAACAAAACACTAATTCAAGATGTACCAAGTTCGATCCCCGGTACCAAAAAAAAAAAAAGATGTACCATAGATTAAACATAAAAGCTGGAACCAACTAAATTTCTAGAACATAAAATGTCTTCAACTTTATAGTAAGCAAGGTTTTTTGAGACAAGACAAAAAGCGAACCACTAAAGAAAACAATAATGATATATTAAAGCTCATTAAACTTCAAAATTTCTGCTCATAAAAACACCAGCAAGATTATGACTAATAAGTCAAATATTGGAAGAAAAACATTTGTAGTGCATATTTCTGACAAAGGACACATGGCCCAAATATATGTAAGAACTCTTAAGTGATTTAAAAATAATAATAAGGCTGGATGTTAAATTTCATAAGAGTTTTGCCTAGAATGCACAAGGCCTTGTATTCAATCCCCAGCTCCACAAAAATAATAGCAACAAAATAATATTAATTATAAGTAAAAAACTTTAACACACCAGTTATACTGATATAGGAATGAGAACACACATACACATAAGCACACGCGCGCGCGTGCAGAAAGATGCTAGCATTATTTGTCATCAAGAGAATGCAAATTAAGACCACAATGAAATACCACTAAATAAACATATTCATGACTAAAATCAAATACTAAATGTTTTCAAAGATTAGAACAACTGAAACGCTCATATTTTGCTGATGGGACTGTAAAATGAAAAATCACTTTAGAGAATTCTGGTGATTTCTTATAAAGTTACATCTCCCCTTTGGCCCAGCAATTTGACTCCTAGGTATTTATCCAAAATACATAGAAATGTATTTATGAAAACTAACTGAAAATAAAATGAACCACTAGGGCATGAATAAATGCAGCTAAATCTCAGAAATACCTTGTTGAGCAAAGTGAAACAAAAAAGGACAGTGAACAGCATTATTCTAGTCATCTGAAGTTCGAATACAAGCAAAGCTAAGTAGCTGGGAGTGGGGAAAGTTTTGGGAATGAGGTAACAAAAATACTCTTATTCGGGGTGACTGTAAAACTTTACTAATGTCCAGAGCTGTTCACTGTATTGTATGCTAATTATTCCTTAATATAAAAGAAAAATAACATAGAACACTGAGCTTTTTCTGCTCCTTTCCAAAAGATGCTCATCATGTCTTGCCTACCACAGCCCTATCTCTTTACTAAAACACACAACATCCCACGTCTTCCACCCCTGCTCTTGAAGCTAACTACATAAAGAATCTTCACTCAACCAAGATCAGCCAGCCCTACAGTAGATGAGTTGAATGCCATTATCTAATGTCTGTCTCTTACCAGGTTACAAATCCCATGAGAGCAAGGACTTTATTTTGATTTCCATTCTAACCTCATTCCCTGGAACAGTTCCTGGAACACAAGAGTCCTTTGTGTAGCATAATCAAGGAAAAGATGGATGTACAGAGAGAAAGAAGGGGGTGAGAAGAAGGGAGGTATTAGAACATGCTCAAGGGTTATGTGGTCTGATTCTTTCAACAGGTAAGAAAAGAGAGCAACCCAGAGAAATGAAACCACAGCCTACTGCAGAACTGCACTAAAACAATGGTTTTTCCAGAACTTCATTCGATGTCTGTTTCATCTTAATGCAACTACGGTTAAGTTTAGTTTGGAAATGAGAAAACTAGATGTTGACTTTTTGCATGGTTTCGTGCAAATAACAAGATACCCCGGAGGGGAAATGTTTTCTTTTGCCACAGAATAGTGCAGCGTTTATATATGTGGCCTGGAAATGTGGTATCCACAAGGAAGGCAGAGCCAACATGCTTAAATAATGGAACAAAAAAAAGTAAGGGACGAAACTTGTGTTGATGTCACTGGACTAATAATTTGATCAATCTGTATCTTCCCTCTTTTAGGGTTTTATATTAAGTAACATTAAAAAGGAAACATTATCATTTAAGCTGTTTGTGTGTTAACAGTAATTACCAGTCATTTTGCAGGCATAACATACAAACTTTACACGAAACATAAAGAAGTATAAGGCATTCAAAAATCGAAAGAACATCAATATGGAGGGCACACAGGGAGCAAAGAGGTGAGTAGAAACACACTGTAAGGGACAAAGACAGGGACCCTACCACACAGACCATCTGAAAGTTGTGATGTTACCCCAAGGGCAATGGTAAGGAATCCAGGGAATACTGGGTCTTCCTACTCCACTGGAGATAGGGAAGACTAAGACAACGAAAACTTTAGTCCCAGGATGAATGCTCTGCATCTAAACTGACATACTGGAAGATTTGCCCTTCGTACAAGTTCAACTCTCTTTGGCTATGGAAAGGGTGAGACTGGGGATTAGCAATCTAACCGAGCAGAAATGCACTAGGAGTATAAATGCCACCACTTCCCAGGCCAGCCCCTGCCTACATGCAGAGACGCCAACCGACAGCACGGTGGAGGGCGCTGACTGACATGGCGGCCCAGCTGCACAAGCCAGGGAAACCACACAGCATGGCCACGTTCAACAACTTGAGTTCTACTCTAACATCCAGCTCCCTCTTATCTCCGATGATAACATGATCTCAGGCACTGTCCTCTGAATGAAGTTCTGCCCAGTTCCATCTTAGCTCCTTCTCTTTCTCTTGAATGAACAGTTCTTTCTCATCATGTCCAGGATCCTCAATATCTTGCTGACCAAAACACGTTCTTGCTGAAGAAATCATATTTCTGTGCTTATTTTAAAAGATTCAGTGACAGGAGCCCAGAAAAAAACAGGGGCAGCAATCTTATCTGCAGACAAAGTAAATTTCAAACCAAAACTTATTCTAGTATTATTGATGTAGGAGGGTACTGCATCATACCTCTGTGAATGTAAAATATCTTGTACCTGCTTTATGATACATAGTAGTGACCATGCTTTACCAGAGCTATATTTAATGGTATTACTCTAGAATGTTCTCTTTCCAGATGATGATTCAGATGCTAATAAAAAAAAAATGGTGCCAGGTACCACAACAGCAAGAGAACTTTGCTGTTTTCTGGATATTATTCTTTTCTTTTTTTGTTGTTGTTGTTTTGTTTTTTTTTAATGGAATGTGCTGAAGGTCTATAATTTTGTTCAAATGACTGCAGAACCTAGAAAAGCTGTTGCTGCTATCAATGCATAACATACTGCTATTATGCTAATAAAAAAAAAATGGTGCCAGGTACCACAACAGCAAGAGAACTTTGCTGTTTTCTGGATATTATTCTTTTCTTTTTTTGTTGTTGTTGTTTTGTTTTTTTTTAATGGAATGTGCTGAAGGTCTATAATTTTGTTCAAATGACTGCAGAACCTAGAAAAGCTGTTGCTGCTATCAATGCATAACATACTGCTATTATTAGTCTTTTTATATAAAAATAAATATATATATAAATTGAATTTTGGGAAACTTTAATGGTGCTGTCAACTTTGGAAAAAGTAATCCCAATTCACTGTGTTAGTTGGCATTGTACAGAAATGGACAGCCATATGGTCTAGAAATGTTAATTTTTCTAATTTTTTTTCCATGTGTACAGGGGTAACGCATTGTACTAAATATGTAAGGTCATATCTACGTGGGTTTGATTACAGAAACTAATAAAGTATTCTCTAAATAATGAAAAAAAGACTAAGATAAGACTAAAAGAGCAAGAAGCAATTTAAATATGTTAAGGGACCATTTTCATCTTCAGAATTAAGGATTATTTTAATCTTACATCATTGCCTTTTCTCTTTTACTTTCCTTTTTAGTTTTATTTTAGTATTCCCTATTTTTAATGTTCATACAGAGATTAACAGAGATTTTTAATTGAAATACCGAATAGTTTCTCTGGTGTGAAAAACTATAATAGTACACAGGATCCTAATGAGATAATGAATAATGTGAAATAGGAAGTAAAGGGCTAAAGGTGTAGGGAAAGTGGGAAGGGTGGGGGAAGGTAATAAGGGAGAGGAAAAAAATATGAGAAACTGAAAAAATGGAAATGAAGTGTTTGTAAATGGGAAGGGGAGGAGGGGGTGAAGGGAGGGCAGGGACAAGGGGAAAAAATGAGAATCAAGACCTATTATGTAAAGGTACAAGATCCCAATGATGAATGTAACTGTATTGTATACCTAGATTGTACCAATAAACTCAATAAAAAGAAAAAAAAAGATTCAGCATATTGTGTTTCAACTAGGAAAACATATGGTACAAAATATTCCCAAACACACATGATTCCATCATAGCAGCTTTATACATAGACTCTCAAAGCAGGTACGTGGCCCACACAGACTACTGAGCATTTTCTCACTATTTAGATACTCTTGCATTCAATTGCCTTTCTGGTCAGAACTAACTACTCATCGCTCTGAAGCAATAGCTACCTGTTCCACGAAATTTGTATTTTATATGCCAGGTGCTTTATAAGAAGGAAATCAGGTGGGTGATGGTGAAAGAGACACTTCCCTGAGCCAAAGAGGGGCAAGCCAACAATCAGCTCACTGGACAGACACTGCTGGAGACCTCTCACGTAGAGGGCAAAGAAAAGACACCAACAGAGTATTTTTCAGCCTGGAATAATGTAAGCAAAGGGTTGACTTCAGTCATGCAGATGGGTCCTTCCAAGGTTCTTTCCAGCTTTCTGAGTAGTAACAGTGCAGAACCAGGAACCTGGAAGCTACAAGTCTTACCACTCCTGGATTTCCACTTCCCAAATCATGAAGAGAAACAAATCATGTAAAAATTGGTGGGAGGATGAAGAAAACAGGTCTAAAAATGATCTAGAATATATCACACAACTAAAACTTCACCATCAATAGCTTCCCTTTCAACACCCTTCTTGACAATTGACACAACAGGGCCAGGAAAGGTTAATGTTCAATACCATGTTAGATTTTTTTTTTTTTTTTTTTTTTTTTTTTGGTACAGGTGATCAAACTCTGGTCCTTGAGCTTGCTAGGAAGGTAGCAGAACCACTGAGCTAAATCCCCAGCCCTGTTCAATAAAACGTGAAACAGGGACCATTATTCATTAGGTGCCCGCTGTGTGCCATATGTTTCCTTACTACGTATCTGAAAAGAGGACACAAATATCTTCACTTTACAGATTAGGAGTCTGAGATTAGAATGATGTGAGAGTTTCTAGGTGTCAGTTCAACTGGATTGAGAGTTACCTAGAGAATGGACTAAGGGCTATTTGGGATTCACCTGTGAGAGCACTTCCAGAGGAAGCTGGAATAGCAGTCAGTGGAAGGAGAAAAAGTGGGCAGGTGCCATCCAATAAGCAGGGCCTGGAGAGCACACAAAGGTGATTTTCCCTTTCCCCTGGAGCAAGGATATGCTGTTCTGTTCTGTTCTGCTCTGTTCTTGGACATCGGAACTCCTGGCTCTCAAGACTTGGACTCCAAGAGTTACACCAGTAGCCACCTGGGTTCATAGACCTTCAACAACTGGTTTCCCTGGTCCCGAGGCCTCTGGACGTACACTGACCTAGGGTACCAGCATCCTAGAGTCTCCACTGTGCAGATAATCTGCCATGGGACTCCTCATCCTTCGTAATCATATGTGCCAATTCCCCTAATAAATCCCCTTTCTCGCATATGTTCACACACATCCTATTGGTTCTATCTCTCTGGAGACACCCAACTAATACCAGTGAGTGAATTTCCTGCTTAAGATCACTGTCCTAGTAAGTGGACAACAGGATTTGAACACAAATCTGTTCGGCTCCAAACCATGTTATTTTCATTTGTCCATGCCACCTTAAAGTTCTTGAAAAGTTTGGACCTTTGTCTAAGGACTCACAAGGAACTTTAGTCTACAGAGTAAGATCCAAAGCCCTACAGAGCCTGAGCTGCTCCCACTACCAAAAGCACCACCAAAAGATACTTCTACCTACAGCCATGGTCCAACCAGAGAAGCCTTTCCCAACCCAGGAGACATGAACTCCAGTGAAGCTGTGCCACTGACGGGCTCCTCGATGTCTTTGTCTCTTCACACACTAAACAGGATATTTATCCTCCCCTCCCTGCTTCCCTGTGACATTTTTAGTTAAATAATTAGAGTTAGGAGACTTTACACATGTACGAAATTCTTCGTCTTCATGAAAAAGCTGTCCATTTGCCTGAGGTTCAGGATGAAAAAGCAGAAGGAACCCCGAGCTCATTGACCATAATGAAAGTTCACAGTCCAGCCAGTCCTTCTTATGTGTTCTTGGACCAGCAAGGTCCTGCTTTGGGCTTCAACACCCTCACCCAGAAGATGACGCCACTGCACCAAGTCAGAAATTCTTTAAGTAGGGACCTGTTGTGATTTAAACTGAGGATGTCACACCAAAGACTCACACATTCAGAGGTAGAGCAGTTGGAAGGCAGCTGGGTCCTGAGGACACTACAGCTGACTTGATGTTAGGCGGAGGGGTCTGGCTGGAAGAGGTAGGTCGCTGGGGGTGTGGCCTGGAACATGTATCTCCCTCCTGGCTCCTCCCTTCTCCCTCTGCTTCCTGGCTGCAAGGCTGTAAGCAGCTTTCCTCTACCAGGCCCCTTTACTATGCTAGCTTTTCGTTTGAGACTGAAACTGTGAGACAAAAAAAAAACCTCTCCTCCTTTAAGGTGCAAGTGTTGACCCGGCAGGTGCATGACCTCCTGGACTGCGCAACAACAGACCCAGTAAGGACCCAAGGACCCCGGAGGGGGTCTCTTCAGCTGCCTGCCTGCCTGAGATCACCCGGCGGGTGTGCGACCTCCCGGACTGCGCAACAACAGACCCAGTAAGGAAGGTAGCTGCACGGGTGCCCTTGAAACACCCCCTTGACCTCCCGCCCCCCCGTTCTCAAACCTCCTGATTGGGCCAGTCCGTGGACCAACTCTGCAGAGGCATAGGTTCTCATGAAGGGTAGTTTTCTGAGCTCCCAACTTTGAACATCTTTAAAGAAAGGGCAGGGGAAACCTGTAATAGAACTGAGTGGAGTTCAACCCTGAGGGTAGGGAAACTCAAGTTAGGCCTTGTGGACTGTGTTCAGTCTCAGTCGTGGGGAACTGCCATTGGCTACCTGAGACCAGGGGATTCGGTTCTGCATGTGGCTGTACATGTGGTATAACATGAGAACAGAGACATAGTCTGAAAGAGGCCCTTCAAATTCTTTTTCTTTTCTCTCTCTCTCTCTTTTTTCTTTTCCTCATTCCACCCTAAAATTTCTTTCTTTTTTCTGTCCTCTCTCCAACTCAGTCTCTTGCTCCACCATATTATCCCTCATCTCCCTTTTTATTCCGGCTCCTGCCCTAACTCAGACTTCTTCTTTTATTATTTTTTCTTTTTGGGAGGGGTTTCTCTTTATGTTCTTTTCTCCACTCATTTTACCTCACTCATGGCACTGTACCTTCAAGGGAAGGCAAGCACCTGTTGTTGTTAAGGGGATATATTCTTGTCCTTATTCCTGCACTCTCTCTATCCCCCCTGAAGTTAATGGCTTTGTAAAGACAGTAAGGTAATTCTACATTGTCTGGATTCACTTCAAACCTACTCCAATTCTTTCACCTATCTAATCCTCTCGTTCTAAGTCTAACCCCCCCATCCTAAATGGTAAAGATGCTATACTGAAAAGCATATTCACTGCAAACATATTATGGGCTGCTTCTTGAAATTAATTTAATTCACATGAGTTAAAGGTGATACATTAATGACTACCACAAGTGGTCAGTTTGCAAGCTGTGCCTGATCCTATTGGGCTGCTGAATGTATCAATTGGGATAAAGGGTTGTGATTGATTTAAAGAGTTGTTTTCTCTGATATTATGAAAATGAGGATGTCTATGTGTCATTAGAAACTCAAAAGCTAAAACACAACATATTAGAAAGATTTAAGTAATACCCAGAAATTAAAGGACAACCCAACAATAAAAATAAAAATGAGAAAACACTTAAGCAAGACACAGAAACAGATTTCCAGTTCACCAATGGCAAACAGTATGACAAATGAGGATGAAAAGTCTAACAGTGAACCAACAGGACACCCTGGACCCATAGCACAAGAGGTAACAAAACAGATCAATCGGGCTCTAGAAAAATTCAAATCAGAAATAATTTCCCAGTTAACCAGAGAGATGATGAGCAAAATGGAAGTCATGATTCAAGGCTCTAGAGCAGAAACTGACAAAAAAATAGATGAGCTCAAGACCATGATAGAAGCCATGAAGACTCAGCATAAGAAAGAAATGGAAACAATGAATGCCCAACAGAGGAAAGAAATGGAATCCATAAAACAGATTCAAACAGATATCCAGGAGATTAAAAACTCTATTGAAAGTGTACGAAACAGAATAAAAGATTGCGAAGATAGAATTTCAGATATAGAAGATAGGATAGCAGTCAGTGACCGTGAAAAAAGAGGTCTATTAAAAACAGTAAGGGATCATGAGAAATCAATCCAACAACTCCTAGACGATACAAAGAAAAATAACATAAGACTGATAGGAATTCATGAAAAAACAGGAGAAAACACAAATGATATAAAAAAGCTCTTCACAGAATTAATGACAGAAAACTTCCCAAACAGAAGGGAAGAATTAGACATACAGATAAGTGAGGCATATAGAACCCCAACTAGCCACGATCAAAAAAAATCTACACCTAGACATATAATAATCAAGATCCCAGAATGCCAACAGAAAAACAAAAATACTATCAGCAGTAAGAGAAAAGAAACAAATCACATGCAAAGGGAAGCCCATTAGAATCACAGCAGACTTTTCAACACAAACCCTTAGGTCAAGGAGAGCCTGGAGTGAGGTATTCCAAGTCCTAAAAGAAAAGAATCTCCAACCTAGACTTTTGTATCCTGCAAAACTCTCTTTCAAAATAGATGGGGAAATAAAATACTTCCACGACAAAGAGCACCTGAGAAATTTCATGAACACCAAACCAGCACTGCAAGGAATTCTAAACAATATCCTAGAAAAGGACAACGAAATTCACAATAACATGAGGCCCAACAGACCAAATCAAATAGGCAAGGCAAGAAACTAAAAGGAGATGGGAGAAAAAGTAAAAAGAGTCAACAAATGGACAAAAACATGACAAGAATAAGTCAAAATATATCAGTTGTAACCATCAATGTTAATGGCCTCAATTCACCAATCAAGAGAAACAGATTGGCAGAATGGATTAAGAAGCAAAATCCAACAATATGTTGTATACAAGAAACACACCTAGTGCAAAAGGAAGTCCATAGACTGAAAGTGAAAGGATGGAAAACAATTCTCCATGCGTCAGGAGTCCAGAAAAAAGCAGGGGTAGCAATCTTATTCTCAGATAAAGTAAATTTCAAACCAAAACTCATTAAGAGAGACAAAGAAGGACACTACATCCTTGTAAAGGGAACAATTCAAGAGGAAGAGCTGACAATCATAAACATATATGCACCAAATATAAATGCCCCCAACTATATAAAACAAATATTAAGTAACATGAAAAACCAAATAAGCACTAATACAATTGTAGTGGGGGATTTAAATACCCCACTATCACAAATTGACAGATCTACTAGGCAGAAAATCAACAATGAAATAATAGAACTGAACCAAGCTTTGGAACACATGGACTTAATAGATGTTTATAGAGTATTCCACCCCCAAAAACCAGAATATACATTCTTTTCGGCTGCACATGGATCATTCTCCAAAATAGACCACATACTGGCTCACAAAACAGGTCTAAATAAATGCAAAAAAATTGAAGTCATCCCCTGTTTATTATCAGATCATAGTGCAATCAAACTAGACATCAATAGCACAAGAAACTATAGAAACTTCACAAGCACATGGAAACTGAACAACACTCTCCTAAACAATCAATGGATTACAGAGGAAATTAAAGAAGAAATTAGACAGTTTTTACAAATAAATGAGAATGCCAATACAACATACAGGAATCTTTGGGACACAATGAAAGCAGTTCTACGTGGAAAATTCATAACATTGAATGCCCACACTAGGAAAACAGAGCGGGCTCAAATAAACAACTTAACGATGAAACTTAGACTCCTAGAAAAACAAGAGCAAGAAAAACCCAAAGCTCGAACAAGAGAGGAAATTATAAAGATCCGAGCAGAAATCAATGCAATTGAAATTAAGAAAACGATACAAAAAATAAATGAAACAAAGAGCTGGTTTTTTGAAAGAATAAATAAAATTGACAAACCCTTAGCTAATCTTATCAAAAAAAGGAAAGAAAAGGCTCAGATCCATGCAATTAGGAATGAAAAAGGCGAAGTCACAACAGATCCGAAAGAAATCCAGAGGATCATGAACACCTACTTTGAGAACCTGTACTCTAATAAAATGGAAAACACAGAAGAAATGGACAGATTTCTAGATACTTATGAATTACCAAAGTTGAACGAAGAAGATAAAAACATTTTAAACACCCCAATCACAATCAGTGAAATTGAAAATGTAATTAAAAACTTACCAACAAAGAAAAGCCCAGGCCCTGATGGATTCACTGCTGAATTTTACAAGACATTTAGAGAAGAACTACTACCATTACTCTTCAAACTTTTCAATGAAATTGAAAGAGAAGCTATACTTCCAAATTCATTCCTGGAAGCAAGTATCACTCTGATTCCCAAACCAGAGAAAGATACAACCAAAAAGGAGAACTACAGACCAATCTCCTTAATGAATATAGATGCAAAAATCCTTAATAAGATACTAGCAAACAGAATACAGAGGATTATTAAGAAGATCATCCATCATGACCAAGTCGGATTTATTCCAGAGATGCAAGGGTGGTTCAACATACGAAAGTCAGTGAATGTAATACATTATATTAACAAAGTCAAGGACAAAAACCATATGATCCTCTCAATAGATGCAGAAAAAGCATTTGATAAAATTCAACACCCATTCATGATAAAAACCCTGCAAAAAATTGGAATAGATGGTCTATACCTCAATTTAATAAAGGCTATTTATGAAAAACCATCAGCCAACATCATATTGAATGGCCAAAAACTGAAAACCTTCATGTTAAAATCAGGAACAAGACAAGGATGCCCACTATCGCCACTTCTCTTCAATATAGTTCTGGAAACATTAGCCACAGCAATTAGACAAGAGAAAGAAATTAAAGCAATAAAGATAGGAAAGGAAGAAGTTAAACTATCATTATTTGCTGATGATATGATACTCTACATTGAAGATCCAAAAAACTCCACCAAAAAACTTCTAGACTTAATTGACAGATTCAGTAAAGTATCTGGATACAAGGTGAATACCCAAAAATCAATAGCCTTTCTATACACAAATAACAGACAGACAGAAAGAGAAATAAGGGAAAAAATTCCTTTTACAATAGCATCCAAAAAAATGAAGTATCTAGGAATCAATCTAACAAAAGAAACAAAAGATCTCTACACTGAAAACTACAGCACTCTGAAAAAAGAAATCGAAGAGGATATAAAAAAATGGAAAGATATCCCCTGCTCCTGGGTAGGAAGAATCAACATAGTGAAAATGGCCATACTACCGAAACTGCTATATACATTCAATGCAATGCCAATTGAAATTCCAACACTATATTTCACAGAACTAGAAAAAAGAATCCAAAAATTCATTTGGAACCACAAGAGACCTAGAATAGCAAAAGCCATTATAGGCAACAGTCACATGGCACCAGGTGTAACAATTCCCAATTTGAAACTATACTACAAAGCCACTGTGATAAAATCAGCATGGTACTGGCAAAGAAATAGGCCTGAGGATCAATGGAACAGACTGGAAGACACAAAAACAAATGCAGATGTACTCAGCTACCTCATCTTCGACAAAGGAGCTCACCATCCTCAGTGGAGGAAAGATAGCCTCTTTAATAAATGGTGTTGGAAAAACTGGATATCAACCTGTCACAGATTAAAATTAGACCCTTATCTTTCGCCATGCACTAAATTAAAATCCAAATGGATTAAAGATCTAAATATTAAAACAGAAACATTAAACTTGCTGGAAAGTAAGTTAGGCAGAACTCTGGAAGACATTGGTATAGGAAAAGACTTTATGAACAAATCCTCAGTAGCACGGGAACTAGCAGAAAGAATCAACAACTGGGATCTCATCTTACTAAAAAGCTTCTGTACTTCAAAAGAAACCATTAGCAGAACTAAGAGACAATCTACAATGTGGGAAAAAATTTTTACCAGCTGTACCTCAGACAAAGGACTATTATCAAGGATATATAAAGAACTCAAAACAATCAGTCCCCCCAAATATAAAGACCCGATCCAAAAATGGGCATCCGAAATGAACAGACATTTCTCATACAAAGAAGTAAAAGCAGCAAGAAAATATATGAAAAAATGTTCCACATCACTGGTCATTCGAGAGATGCAGATGAAAACAACACTGAGATTCCACCTCACCCCACAAAGAATGGCTGCTATCAAGAAATCACACAATAACAAATGTTGGCGGGGTTGTGGGGAGAAAGGAACCCTCCTCCATTGTTGGTGGGAGTGCAGACTAGTGCAACCACTATGGAAATCAATATGGAGATACCTCAAAGAGCTTGGACTGGAGGTTCCATTTGACCCAGCCATCCCTCTGTTGGGTATCTTTCCAAGAGAACTAAAAGAATCATATCACAGAGAAGTATGTGCACCCATGTTTATAGCGGCACAGTTTGTAATAGCTAAATCTTGGAAACAACCTATTTGCCCATCCGTTGGAAACTGGATAAAGAAGTTGTGGTTTTTCTATAAAATGGAATATTACTCAGCCATAAAGAGCGAGAGAATAGATTCATTCATAGGAAAATGGATACATATTGAAGATATACTCCTAAGTGAAATAAATAAGTCACACATGTGTAAATACCGAATAGTTTCCCTGGTGTGAATATTCTGCAACAATGCATAAGATTCTAATAAGATTACTGACATTTAGAAATGGGAAGAAAGGAGCTAAAGGTGTAGGGAAGGTGGGATGGGTAGGGGAAGGGTAAAAAGGGAAAAGAAAAAAATGTGAGATAATGAAAAGATGAAAATAAAGTGTTTGTAGATGGGGAGGGGAGGAGGGGGTGAAGGGAGGGCAGAGGTAAGGGGAAAAAATGAGAATCAAGACTTGTCATGTAGAGGTACAAGATCCCAACAATGAATGTGACTGTACTGTATCCCTAAAATATACCAATAAACTCAATTAAAGCTGAAAAAAATAAATAAATAAGGTGCAAGTGTTGGCTCTTGTGACCCCGGAACAAAGTGCATGACAGAGACAGACCCACTGCCCAGTGGTGGAACACAGCAGTTCAAACTGGACTAAAAAATAAAAGCCCTTGTACTAATACACGAGCAAACAGCACGCCACTCCAAAAGGTTATTTTTGTATACAGCTAAGGGTTAATTACTACTACCTTCCTCGATAGATTACCATGAGTTTAATAGTCAACTAAAATCAGTAAGCTCGCTGCCACCTACATCACAAGCTCAAGGTCCCGAGTTCGATCCCTAGTACCAAAAAAAAAAAAAAAAAAAAACAGTAAGCTCCCAGTTTATTTAGGATTCAAACTTTGTTAACAGTAGAGCCTCCTGCTGTGTATGAAAATGTGCAGATGGCTGTAAGGCCCACAGTGTTCAGGAAAAACATACAGATATCAACATTATTGTTATCTTCCATTGACTGTGCTGTAATGGCAGCTTATAAATTAATGTTAATAAGCGCCATAATTATCTATTTAGATTGGCAGTTGAGTGGTTTGGTTCACCCTGCCATATATGATAATGCATATCTGGACCCACAGAGCTTGGGGACTATAATTTCAACAATTAAGCTTTAAAACATATCAGAATTGGACAGCTGGTCAAACAACAAATATTTAGTGAGCATCTATTATGTGATGAGTTCTATTCTAGGCTTCTATTCTGCTGCTAGCATAAAACACTTATTTTCTCCACAACTGCACATTCCTCTTGGTATCCCTCCACCACCTCTTTGAATTTCTTCTTGCTTGTAGCCACTGAAATAAAACATGGCCCATGACCTTCACCAGCAAAGGGAGAATCGTCCCCCACACTCCTTACCACCACCAGAGCCGTCCACAAGCCAGGCTGGTGGCTGAGTGCAAGGAGTCTCATCTCACAAAAGTCTTCACCAAGTCCATCTCCATGGACCAAATGTGCCAACATTTGTAACTAAGGCCCCAGCTGAGAAGAAAAATACTACTGTGCTGGTTCCTTGCTCTCAAGCCTTTTGTTGCGTGAAGCGTGGTCCATGAAAGAGCAGCATCAGTGTCTCCAAGGAGCTTGCTAGAAATGCAGAATCCCTGATCCCCTGAGGCAGATTCCCATGTTAGCGAGAGCCCTAGATGTTTCACACACGCCTATTAAAGTTTGGGGGCCATTATCTCCAGCATCTTTCTTGTGGAGCTGAGGAAGGACTGGCTAATTTAACACAGAATTATCTTTTCTTCAGCTCCCTGATCAAATAGCCCATCTAATCTCTGGGAACAGAGGGCACTAGA
The DNA here is from genome assembly GCF_012274545.1 of Fukomys damarensis. NCBI lineage: Eukaryota > Metazoa > Chordata > Mammalia > Rodentia > Bathyergidae > Fukomys > Fukomys damarensis. The sequence continues at coordinate 9,851,028 of NW_022900928.1, forward strand.
GCTCTGGGAAGTGAGAGAGAGTTATGCAAAACTTGTAGTGTTCCGTGGCAGAACTAACGGTGGTGGGTCTGACTGGTTCATCCACACTTTCTCTCAAGTACCTACCACCACCAGCAGTCACGCCCCGATGAAGATGTAATGTCTGGAAAATTCTCAGGAACGCAGAGATACAATAGAAGAGGCCAGTGCTCTTGGCAGTTTGATGGGAAGGATTCTGAGATGCTTCCCCATTGTTTAACCCTAATCATGGAGGAGAGTAAATTCCTACTGTTTATGGAGTTCAGAGAACTGGAGGGCATTTCCAGCACTGTGGGAAGATGGTGTCAGGGAGGATGGTGCCAGGTGAAGCAATGTGGCATCTCTTAAACTGAAATAGAAGAAAAGCCAAAGAGCAGCAGTGCCGGTGCCGGGTCTGTGAAGGAAAGAGGGAAAAAAGGCTGGAAGCTAGAATACTAAGAAGCAAACTTGGGTCAGGTCAGAAGGAAAAGCACTTCGAGGGGCCAAGAATGCTTCGGGGGTGAATGTGGGCACAGACCATGACTTCTGGACTGTGGAACAAGAACCTCAGGAACCAGGGAGGACAAAAATCATCTGAATAGTAGTCTTTGGTCTAGGGGTGAAAACAGGAAAATGGGGAGGAGAAAAGAATTTCAGAGATGGGGTGAGGAGGCCTAAACGTGTCAGAGAAGGAACTGAAGAGGCAGGTGGGAGCCACTTTTTAAAAAGTTTAACCTGCAGAAAGGAGGAAGGGAAGGCCAGAGGGAACTGAAAATAAAATATTAAAAAGAGCAGACTCAAGTTCTTTTTCTGCAGGCTAAGGGGTGCTAGAAAAAGCATATTCCGGACATCACTGAAACAGAATGGAACTTAAGCCCTCAGAAGTCAGATTCTGAGAGGAAAGGCAAAGCTGACATACTGCACCCTGGCAGCAGCAAGCCCAGGCGTCTGGGAAAGATCCTCTGCTAGAACTCAAGGGATTCTAGCGCCGGGGGCACCATGGAGGTGGCTGTGACCTAAACGGTGCTGCAAGGCTAGAAACGCTTCATTTTCTGCATGTTTACAAAATAGCATGAAAGAGAGGAGTCAGTGAAATCAATGCAAGGCCACTTGCAGCTTCACCTGTCTTAAACACACGTCCTGGCCCCAGAGTTAAGCACAGCGCCCTGCAGGGACACCGGCGTACAACTCACAAGGAGCAAGCGCTGGAAACAGCCTGATGCCCATCTACAGATGAATGGATAAAGAAAACGGAGAAAGGGGTGGGGGATATCAGTCAGCCACAAAGGACAAAGTAATCATATCCTTTTCAGGAAAATGGATGGATCATGACACCATAATACTAAGTGAAATTAAATCGGACAAAGGAAGTTAAATATCACATGGTACAACATGGAAATGCATTAAAAAGTAAAATAAAGGAGGGAATGTAGGAGACCGGGAGGCAGACAGTTCAGAGAAGGGAAGTGGGGTGTGGGAGAGGCGAAACACACTGAAAAAGATCAGAGCACCACACAGATGTATGACAGACGGTGTAGTCTGGGACCCCAGACCACCAGGACCGTGTCTGTCACTTCTGCAAGGAGAGACCTTAGACAAGCTACCTTGCTTATGGAAGACGGCCACGGTAACAGTGAGCCCCTTGTGCCACTGGGCTGAGGACTGAGCAGAGCAGTCTGCACACAGGAGGTGTTGCTCTACTTCCCTGACCGACTTGTAAGCTCCATAAGGACCAGGATTACTGTCTTTTACAGCTAAAGAGTCATGTAAGCACCTAGAATAGTACATGGCAAACAGTAGTTGCTTAATAAATATGCCTTGAACGAAGAGTTCATCCTCTGACTCTACTTGTCAATACAACGGTGGCTCTCGTCGACGGACTGTATCTGGGCTACCATCTCTAAGTTGTGCCTGTTCCTATCTGAATCCTTTAAAATCTACCTCCCTCGACCACCAGAGTTGCCCGGGCCATTTTGATTCCTTGCCCTTTCTTGCCCTATTCCACATCCACCCCTTCCTTTTGGTAGCCACGCAGAAAAGTGAGGAGCAGTTGGAGCAGTCGGCTCCTAACTGTCCGTGTCCAGGGGATTCCTGGGCTGTAGCAAGGACCCCCGTTCACATAGCTGGCGACTGTCCAGCTCTATTCCTCCAAAATCCCACTGCACATCAGTGCAGCAAGGGCCCCAGCACCTTCACATCCCGAGGGTCCAGAAAAGGCCCTGTGAGAAGAACCACAGATGTGGCACAGTGCTTTTACCACGCTGCAGCTCCTGTTCTCTCTCCCACAGCGCAAAGTGTAAATACAGGCAGACAGGCAGCTGGGTTATTGTCTGCTGGGAACATTTAAAGAGCTACAAAGCACAGCAGCAGGAAGCCAAGAGGTAGCACTCATTTATGTTGAGCATTTGGCTCCCAGGAAGCAACCTGCCAGCATGGCCTGTGTCCTACCCATCCACAGACACAGCACGGAGGACACGGTGACATTGACGGTTCCCGAGTTCACTTTTACCCAAGGGCTTCGCCTCTGCATGTCTCACTAACCAGTATCAGCAGCTCCCAGAAGGTGCTGCCGAGCCGCCACCACCTTGTTAGGCTCTCTGCTGATCTGTGGAGCCTTGTCCCCTGCGCCTCGTCAGGCAGCGAGTACAATGGAGCCTTCTACCGTGACAGCCATGAGAGCGGCAGCAAACGAGCCACTGCAAGGTGACGGGCTGGGCACCTGAGCCATGGTTATGGCAACTGAAGGCCTGAAGTCTTAGTGTTGTTTGCTTTAATATTAATTCAGGTTTAAATAACCACATGTGACTAGAGCTCATTGCGTCGGATAGCACGGCCCTACGGTGCTAAGAGAGCCCTACCCTGTCTTTGCCTCCATTTCTGACTTCTCAGTGCCCGGCTCCTGCGGTGGGAATCGCGCTGGCAGGAAACACTAAACTCAGCACAACCTGCCTCCACTTCCTAGGGTCAAAGCGCAGGTGCACTGCCACCGCGCCTGCACCTCCAAAGCATTCACCCTGCCAGTCCCATGGTCCTTTACACCCCTCGGAAATGGGGATTATTTCCCTCACTTTACAAGGGTGGTCCTGGGCCCAGGGCAGGGCTAAGTTGGAATTTAAATCCAGGCCCCAATCTAGGGCCCGTGTTGTTATTCAATTTTATCAGTGAAGAACGAAGGGGAAAAGAAATGAAAGAAAATGTTTCTTGAAAATCATCAAATATTCTTACATGAACACAAGCAATAAAGTGACCCAGATTCTGACTCCACCGCAACTCAGACCCATCTCTCCCAGGACCTCGTGTCTAAGCTGAAGAGCCTGTTCAAGCCTTCCGTGATTTCCTGTCATTTGCACTCCTTCTGCCCCAAGAACCCAAGGACCGACAGCACCCAGGGCTTTGCCTGAGAAGCGTGCTGGGCTCTCAGTAATGCACTGCCTCTGCCCAGAACACGTGCTACTTGCCTCTCAACCCAGCGAAAAGCCCTACCCACCTCTACTAAGTACAGCAGGAACATCCTCTCTGGGACGCTTTCCTGGAAAATATACACACATGCACGCATACAAACATACATGCACGTGTGTGCACAACCCACACCCTATAGCAGAGAGATCTGCAATCTTCTACGTTACTCTTTCTTACAGTGCGGCATAGAGGAGTATACAAACACCTTTCTCTGCTTGGCAACAAACACTTCAATTACTACAGTGCAGCGGTGAACACCACAGAGAGCCTGTGGCCCTGTGCCCTGACTTCTCGCTGCCCACTGCGAGTACACAGAGAGCAGGTGAAGAAGGGCAGGCTCTAGCACATTGCCCCAGTTTATTTTTTTTCTGCTTCACATCTTCTTCTCTCACCTCCAACTTTCACCTCTCCTTGCTACCAGGTTGTAACCTTACTTGTATTTCACTGAGAAGAGAGAAAGAACTGACTCATTTTTCCAACTGCAAATCTCCCAACTTCATGGGCCTGTGTTCAGTATCCTCAGCCTTCCCTCCTGGTACCAAGGTCCAGTTGGCCCCTCCTAAGATCGGACTCTGCACTGGTGGCTCCTCTGACCAATTCGAAGACTTCCTTCTTGCAGTTAGCTCTCCCTCTCCTTCATCATACCGACCAGTCTCTACTTCATTATTCCTAAAATGTGATCCAACATCTCTCGTCTTAAAAACTTAAAGATCCCAAATTACCAGCCAGCTGCTGGTCCTCCTCATGATTCCCCTTTGTTACAGTTTGTGTAAAGAATGTTCCCCAGGGCCGGGGATTTAGCTCAGTGGTGCCACCACCTGCCTCGCAAGCGCAAGGTCCAGAGTTCCATCCCCCCAAAAAATGTTCCCAGGTTCTTTGTGTGCTCACAGGTGGGGCTTTTGGAAAGTGACTGAATCATGGGGTGCTACAGCAGACTTGCCCACAGGCAGGGTCTGATTGGAAGAGATTGGTCACTGGGAACGTGACCTGGGAGGGTGCTTCTCCCTGCTTCCTGGCTGCCATGAGGTGAGCAGCTTTTCCTCCACTGTGCCCCTCTGCCATCTGTTTCTGCTTTAAACCCAGATGAACCATGGACTGTAAATGTGATCCAAAATAAACCTCTCCTCTTTAGGCTTCAGATACCAGGTACTGCAGCTCAGTGATAAGGAAAAGTGATTAAGACACTTTTTGAAAGAGTCACAAAATAATTACCTACATTTTCTGTCTGCTTTACTCCAAATCAATTGTCATGCTGGCTACTTCACTGAGCCCACTGCAGTCAATGATGTGAAAACATCGTCATCTTGCCAAATGCACTGGACAACTTGTTCCTCCTATCCCTTAACCCTTAGCAGGACCGGATCCTACTGTGAACTAATTTTTTTCAATGCCTGGTATCCACCTTGGAGAAGACCAAACTAAGGAGAAAGATCTATACAATAAAATTACAGAACACTAAAGACAGACATTGATGAAGACACTAAAAGTTGAAATGACCGTCCACTTCTTGGATGAGAAGTTCTGACACTGTTAAATGGTCCATGTACCCAAAAGATCTACAAATGCAGTGCAATCTCTATGAAAATACTAATGATGTTCTTCACCAAACTAGAAAAAAAAAAGTCCTCAAACTCATGCAGAATCAGAAAATACCCCAAAAAAGACAAAGAAATCCTGATCGAAAGAAAAAAGCTGCGACCATCACAATACCTGATTTCAAGGCATGCTACAGAACCACAGTAATAAAAACAGCAAATTATTGGCATTAAAATGAGCACAAAGACCAGTGGCACAGAATAAGAAAACCAGCAATATATCCACACAGCTATAGCCAAATGATTCTTGGCAAGGATGCCAAAAACACACATCAGAAAAAAGTGAGCCTCTAAACAAGTGGTCCTAGGCATACTCAGCATCCCTGTGCCGAGATTTAAACTGGGTACTCATCTTTCACCTCATACCAAAATCAACTCAAAATGGATCAAAGTCCTTAGTGGAAGACCTGAGGCTCTGAAACTACTAGAGGAAAACACAGAGGAAACACTATTAGATACTGGAACGAGCGACGATTTTCTGGAGAAGGCCCCAAGAGCACAAGAGAGGAAAGCAGATACTGACAAATGGGATCACGTCCCAGTAAAAAGGAAGGAAACAATCAATAGGGTGAAAAAATCATCTATAGAATGGGAGAAAGCATATGCCAGCTAATTATCTGCTGGAGGATTACTATCCAGAACATAACAATTGTTACACAGGTGAACAATCTAGAAGACACTTCTCCAAAGGGTAACTATAAATGGCCAATAAATACATGAATAGTATTCAGTATCATTAGCGATCAAGGAAATGCAAGTCAAAACTATATTAGCCAAAACCCAGTCAGAATGGCTATAACCTTTGTAAATGCTGCCGAGGCTTTTTAAATGCTTACACACCACTGGTGGAAATGTGGACTAGTAGAGTGACTATGGAAAATAGCACGGAAGTTCCCCCAAAAACTGAAAACATAACTACCACATGGTCCAGCTAACACCGCTGCTGGGTATATACGCAGTGGAAATGAGGAAGCACCTGCCACTTTTATTGTGACACCATTCACAAGAGCCAAATATGGAATCAGCTTAGGTGCCCATCAGCAGAAAAGTGGATCAATAAAATATGGTGGATACCTGCACAACAGAGAATGATTCACTGTGCAGAAGGAGATCCAGTCATTTGCAGGAAAATGTCTGGTCTTGGAGGACATTATGCTAAGCACGATAAGCCAGACACAGGAAGACGAGTGTTGCATGTTCCTTCTTATCCATGGAATCTAATATATGTACATAACAAAAGAAGGAGTACTAGGGACTGGGAAGGCTGCTTCTGGGAGTGGAGGAGGGAAGAGGGAGGGTAGAAGAAGCAGTGTGAGTGTACAGGACCAACACACAGTAGACGCCTGTGTGGAAATAGGCCAGTGAGTCACATTAATTTGAACGAGTACATGTTAATAACGTCAACTCTTTTAAAGTAAAATAACCCAAGGCCAGGGATTTAGCTCAGTGGTTCCGCTGCCTGCCTCACAAATACAAGGACCCAAGTTCGATCCCTGGTACCAAAAAAATAAATTAATTAATTAAAATAACCCAAGTGGGAATGCTTTCCACCATCTCCACCGTGGTCTTTCCCACCACAGTGTCATCTCGCCTGGATTCCTGCAAGTACCTTCCTATCTGGTGCCTTCCCTTACAGCCTGGGTTCTCTGCATTGTATCCTCCACAGAGCGGCCAATTATACTGCAAAGCTGCAGTTCTTTTCCGCGGGACTCAAAATCCCCCACCTGCTACTCACTCATCAAAAAACAAAGTCCAGACCCCTGTCCAGACCCTCCAAGGTTTGCTTACCTCACCAACCCAAATTCCTGCCGCTCTCATTCTCAGCCGCTCCTCCCTTAGTGACCCTGCATTGCTAGGTTGTTCTTAAATTCACCAAGCATGGAGGCTTTGCACTTGCTGCTCTCTACTGAGTAGGCTCTTCCCCCGGGCCGAGCGTATGCCTTCTTCCATACTTCAGCAGGTCTCTAATATGAATCCTGCTCAAACACTTGACCTAAAAAACAGCCCCTGTCAACAGTCACCTGTTATCTTGCTTTCTTTTCCTTCTAACACTTTTCTCCGAGCTGCATTACTTATTCGTCCAGTGGCTAATTGTGTCTCCATGGAAATGTGAAGTTCATGCGGGTAAGATTATCCCCTTCCTTGCCCATCTCCAAGATCAAAAACTAGTAAAGAGTCCACTCAAATTTTTGTTGATTAAGTAAATAAATAGCCTTTGTCTATATTCAAAGTTATCTTGTCATGTTATTTGTTTGTGTGTACTATCTTTCTCTTCTAATTCTATACAAGCATCATGAGGGAATTTGTTCTTGGCAGGTGTGTGGCAGGCACTCAACAAGCAGAAGAGAGAAAAATAAGTTTCTGCACAGAGCTCACTCATTTCAGTTACAGTCAGGCCCATCATGCGAGGCTTCTTATCTCCCGTCCTCCTCTCCTCTGGCTTTTCTTCCTGTGTCCCTCTGTTCCTAGCCCTTCCTGCATGTGCTCCCAAGCTGGGTTCACCTCTCTAGGCACGGTCCAGCCTTAGCTTGGACCACGCTCTGAAGTTGCAGTCATCCTGGAGAACACCACCCCACCCCTAGAGCCTAATTTCTACTGCTGATGAGCTGCCCTGACCTTTGTTTCCCTTTCAGTCGCTTCCAGGAGGCAAATACATCGGGCAATGCGACCATGGGCTGTTAAATTGTAACTGGCAGATCTGGGGCTTTCCATGGGGCAGTGCTCTTCTGCCAGAGACAAAGCAGAGCAGACAGCTCCCTGAAAGGGAGGCAGAGAAGTGAAACGGCAAAGAGGAAGAGGAAGCAGGGAGCTAAAATGCTTGGATACCAATACGAACCAGGCTCTTTGATTTATGTATTATTTCTTAGATGCATTACCACCCTTATTTCACGGATAGAGAAACTGAGACTCAGAAGGTTTCAGTCGTTTGTTAAAGCTCACCCAGCTAGGGTTTGGATCCACTAGAATGTAACATCTACAAGCCTAAGGACTGGTTTTTGTGCTGCCCGCTAGCTACCTCAACACTCTTGGAACAGTGCTCCCTCCACATTCCAGTAAACATCTTCTGACAAGAAAGAACAAATGAACCCAAATTCACATACTAGAAAAGCCTGCGCTTCCCCGACAACGAGCTTCTAAACCTGAGATCCAAAGCTCTTCTCAGCCAAGTCCCAGTTCCTTTTCCTAGGTTTTTCTCCCATGTGCTCTCGCGTGGACTTGTCATTCCAAACTGTGCTTTATGCTGATCCTGGACAGTGTTCCGGGCTCTTTCCAAGCCTTTGAGCCCGACCCCGCCCTAGTCATCCATCTGTTCTTGCTGCAAATTCTTGCAGGTCCTGCAAGCCCCAAAAGATCTTTGCATGCGCAGGCCCCCAAAAGCATATCCGCTAGAGTCATTCAGGAACTTCAGTAGTGCCCTGTGGGGCTGGAAATCTTTACACATACACGCCTGTTTTTAACTCCTCATCTAGCGCAACAAAAGCAGATAAGACCCTCAAACCATTAATGCAAAGCGAAAGGACAAAACTCTAGTTGTGAAAGAGGCAAGGGAGGTCCGTGTGCCTGGAGGCTCCTCCAGGGGTAAAGCCACACCCTGTAAACATGTTCACTCACACCAGCAAGTGCGCAGCACCCAGCATGCACCAGAACCAGGCACAAGGCCTCCCGCCCAGGAGCTGTTTCCACTTTAGTTGCAAAAACAGCCCTAGGAAAAGATAACTGAAATACACTGTTGTGAGGAGAGGCTGAGAGAGCGCAAGTGGGTGAAGGGGGTGGGGGCTGCACCATTATCTTAACAAAAGCTTTATGAATAAGAAGTATCACCTGTAGTAGTTGCACAATACACTGACTGAAAGACATATCATGCTACAAGGTAAAATAGGAGTCTCAAAATTGAAAAAAAAAATGTAATACCTACCAAGAAAGCTGCTTTAAAAGCAAAGAATAGCATAGAAGGAACTTAAATAGCCTCTCCCACCTATTCAGTTCTGGGGAGAGAAGAGGCAGGCAGCGAGGGCAAAGTGGTCCAGGCGGTAGCAGGGAGGTCCCACGTAAACGAGAGCACCACTCCTTCAGGACACTTGCTCGTTCCTGCAAAGCCACAGGAAGAACTTGGAAAATGATATTTTAGTCAAGCGGAACGGCTCGGCGCTATAGCTAAGTGTTAGAGCTCAGTGTCACAGCCAACGGCCTCCGCTGAGAGGCACAGCTGAGTGTTACGGCTCAGTTTTAGAACTCTGGGGAGGGCTATCGCCATTTGAAGACTGGATAATCCGATGGTCACTTGAAGAGGTGGAAAAAAACATTTAACTACACCAGTGAGATGAGGGACATTCGTCCAAAGTCTGAGAGCTTGACGGGAAAAGGAAGTTCCTTATGTAAGACTCCAGGCGTAGGTGAGCATGCTCACAGAAGCATGGGGGCGGGGTTACAGAACATTCCTGAAAGGGGCGGGGCTAGCAGAACATTCCTGAGAGGGGCGGGGCTAACAACATTCCTGAGAGGTCAGAAAGCAGCACAGTAGCATAAACAGTTACATTTCTGGAACAAAGTAGTCTGTGGTAAAAAAAAAAACATGGAGGCGAGGCAAGGGCCTGTCTTATTGCATAGTATTACTCTACCAATGGCTGGTAAGAAACAATGACTCCAGAAGGCAGTGTGCAAAGCCTGAGCAAGCCCCGCCAGAGGGCAGGCAAGTCTGGAAAGGAGCAGCCCTGAGGACTGGGGCAGAGGAGCCCTCTGTGAAGGGCCTCTCTGGAAAAACTGCTTTGGAGAGCACAGCGGTGATTCTGCACGAGGCGAAGCCCTTTCGTCAGATTCTGCACGAGGCGAAGTCCTTTCGTCAAAGAAAGCCTGGGAAGACAGCTGGCAGACAAAGCCCAAGTGTGTGCACACACAATACACCTACTCCTGCTACAAACAACCACAGCTGCCACTCGCACAGCGCTTCCTGATGCCGGCCATGTGTTTCGCGGTTTTCACACACTTTCTTATTTTGATCTTTGCAGCAACATTGCAAGGTGGTTAACGGTACTTGTATTTGACAAATGAGAAAACTGGCATGCAAGGAAGTAAATTAACTCACATAATTTTTAAACAACGGGTCTGGAATTCACACCCAGGTCTTAATCACTACACACACAGCCCCAAGCCCTCCACACGCGCGCACACACACGCGGGCACACATCACATTCACCAAGCCACAAATGTGCACGCCCATTCTACACGTGCTCACAGCCATTCGCCCGACCTCAGACCTCATCTCCTGCCACTTCTCCGTTGCAGGAGGTTTCTCTGGGCCAGAAGTTCCCCAGGCTTCTGTTTCTCCCCTTTCCTTTAGCCACAGCCAGCAGCCATTGGTCAAAGAAACCAATATAATGATTTTCACTCAGACTCAATTTGTGCAATAGAATGGCCACAGGTCACTGTCAGTGTTTTAAGACCATGACAGCTGTGCAGCTTGTGAAGGTGTGAAGACATTCACAGAGCCTCTAAGCCCAAGGGCTGTGAGGTCCCCATGTCCGCAGAACCACCTTCCTCAAGGTGAACAGTGGAATTCAGCAGTGTAGGCATCAAATGCCCCGGCCAGGCCTTCAGCCTAGGATACCAGAGAATCTAGGCCTACACCATTAGCCCTCCACTGGCTCCTGGACATCGAGGGAGTAAAGTGCATTTAGAATCACACAGAAAAGGCTATAAACAAAGAAGTCTTCTCTTTGGAGATTCACATACCCTTGCCCTGATTTTTGACAAAACCATTCAAGATAGGATCCATGTCTGAAGGCACAGAGGATCTACTCCCTCCCTCAGGAAGCCACTTGGAAGTAAGCAGGTTCTTCCCTAGGTGCCAGCTACCCTCAGCATACAGCCACAGACCGGCCCTCGCCACTGTCAAGTGGGGGACAGATGTCCTCCATCACACAGGCACCCAACATGAAATGCAGGCCCAGCTGTCCAATGAGCCTCAGTCTCACTGATGCTCTCCTGAGGCACTGACACTCCGTTCAAAGCCAAGGCACCATGCTACCCTGGGCATAAGTCAAAACTGGAGGAATGCACCAACCACTGCTCCCTCAGTTTCCCCTGACAAATTCTGTGGGAATGCACAGCAGCAAAATAGGCTGAGCCCAGGGACTGGGGTGAAAGAAGCTTGGGTTCAAGTACTGATTCTGCCACCTATCATCCTTGGGTCTTGGCTTTCCTATCTGAAAAACAGGGACGCTGTGAAGATAAAATGCAAGAGCGCTGAAACGTGTGCAGGGTGGCACACAGCCTTGGGATGAGAACTTCCCACAGGGGGAGAAAAACATATATCCTCCCGCATTCAATTTTAGAGGGTCCACAGGCTCTCTGATGATTTTTCACGGACTCCAAGTTAAGATCTCTAAGGTATAACAGTTTAGTTTTAATCATGTAGTATTAATAATCTTTTATGCGTTTCCTTATTTTCCAACTACATTTTCATTTCCTAAAGGACAGGAATCAAAGCTTGGAACTCTCCATAATTCACAGTCCCTACATCAAGCTTCTTGGATTATTTATCATTGAGGAACCCATAGCTAAGGCCCAGTGGATTCAGGGAATCCAGGTGTCGTCCTTGGAAATCCATCTTCTCCCTGCATTTCAGAGCTGCTGCCAATACACTGGAGCTCAATCCAGAGATGGAACAGCTGCTTTCCCTTTCCCTGGGCCCACACAACCTCAGTCATTTCATCCATCAGGCATCCTGAATGCATCCAATTTCCTCCCTTTTGGCTCAGCTCCATGCACAGTTTGCTTTTCCAAACACCACAGCAGAAGGGGATAGAAAGTCAGATAAAAGTGAGTGTCTGTAATATTGGTACTCTGGGAGACTGAGGCATGAGAATCACAAGTTGAAACCAAGCCTGGGCAACTTAAGTGACTCCGCAAGACTATCTCAAAATGAAAAATAAAAAAGGGCTGGAAATGTAGCTCAGTGAGAAGGCACTGCGTTTAGCAATCCTCAGTGTTCAAAAAAGGCAACTGGTAGTTCTTCTTCATACCCAGTGCCCACATTTATTTTTTGTGGAAAGTGCCCAGCCCAGCAGAGCATCAGATGAGACTGGAGGTCCTCGAGCACAGGAGGGATGGATGGGACAGATGGACGGACAGAGATGAGACACAACTGACAGAAATGAAAATGAAACTTCAAAGCTCTGCGTAATACCCAGTTTTTAATCTTTATTATGCAACTAACAAGCTGTGTGACCTTAAGTCATCCTATCCCCCTCTGGACATCACTTCCCTCACCTGTAAAGGGAGAAAGTTGTAAATAAAAGGTGCTTATATTTGATGAAACTTCGGTTCATGCATCTGCTTTGTTTCAGGGGCCCTAGCGCCAACCTATCACAGGATTCCCACAGAGAGGCAGAGACTGCTGCTGTTACCAGTGTCTCTATAGACCGAATGCTGGCCTTGGAGCCTGTTCACAGACACCCGTGCAGCTCGGGTGCAGGCTCCTACAGTTCCTCCCCACAGCAGAGCACCCCAACATCCTTCTCACACTCTGTGGCCTCTCCACTGAGGCAGGAGAGAGCTCGGGACTCATTTGGCATCCGTGCCCATGCACCCTAGAAGGCTGGGGAAGTTGATGCTTCATGGAAGGAATCTGGACCTATGAGGATTGGAAGTTAACAAATAAATCTGTCTCCCTCCCTTATTCTTAAGGACCGATTGGAGATGCAGAGATGACATTGGGCCTCTGTGAAAACATCCAGGGAGACTGGGTAACCAGCTTATCAGGAAACTGTGGCCTGCTTGGTAATGAAGTCTCCTCTATCTGTTCTCCCCTCTTCTCTGCTCCATTTCCCTGACTCCGCCTTGTTGGACGTGCACTGCCCAGTAAAGTGACCATATATGAGATTATGTGCTCACTTCTGTCTGCACAGTGCTAAAGGCTCTACCTATATCACCTGAGCTCATGATAACAAGAATAATCACCATTAACTGAACATGTACAACAAGCACTGACTTTACAGTTGTAGAGCACTAAGTTCTTGCAACAGCTTTGCACAGTGCATGCTATTATTATGGCCATGTGATAGATGACAAAGCGAAGTACAGCCAACTCCCTGGATCTATGGAACCAGCATCCATGGATTCAACCAACTGAAGGTTGCAGTGTACTAAATATGGACAGACTTATTTTTCTTGTCATCATTCCCTAACCTAACAGTTCCTTACATGACATTTACCCTGTATCAGGTAATCTAGAAATGATTTTAGGGTAAATGGGAGGACTGCATAAGTCATATGCAAATACTATGCCATTTTGCAGAAGGAATTCGAAAACACACAGATTTTGGCATTGTTGGCAGGGGAGGGCCCCCGGAACCCATCCCCCAAAAACACTGAGGGATCACAGTGTAAGTCACGTGCTGAAGGTTGCACCAATACAACATGTCCAGGCGAAATATTCCAAATACTCCTGTGAGGTGGGCGATTACCACTATCCCTTTGAAGGTGGGGAAACAGAGTCTCAGAAAGGTCAAGTGACTTGAAAGTCCCACGGCTCCTAAGTGGCAGAGTTGCAACTGTATCAACAAGAAGGCTGGGTGCTGCCTCAAGAAGAAACCTTGAAGCCTCAGTGAGTTGCAACTTGAAAAGTTTGTGTCTTTGCTCAGTTTTAGAACAGGAGGCATCTTCCAGCTCTGATACATTTACTTACTTGCACACCTCTGGTGTTAATTCCACTTAGATCTTGTACCAAAGCCCAAATCCTTTTCTTTTTCACCCTTTGCCCTCACCTTCCTACTCACCTTGTTCCAGCCATCAAACTCTGTCCACCACATCCTTCCACTTTTCTAAAAACTATAAAAACACTCTATTGCCCTACCTTGTAACAAAGACCGCTCGCTGTTTATTGTCCTCCCTGGAGGAGATTTTAAAATTTTTATTAAATATGTCTGCAATACATAATGATTACATGCATCATGCACAATTGCTACCTTACACAACGCATTTTAATTCTTTTTATCTCCCTTTCCTTTCTGCAGGCGAATTTTGCTTTCTATGTCCTTTAACTTGGCCTCATGACTTATTTTCGCCAGTGAGATTTAAGAAGAAATGATCCACAGAGCAGTGGTTTCAAGAGCAGTGAACTCCACCGTCCTTGTTTTCCCACGATTTGCTACAACAAATATTCCTGTCACTCTCCTCCCTTCAGGTGCACTGGGTCCTGCAGGACAATGGAAGGAGAGAGGTAATCAATTCACAGGGTGAACCTTTAATATTGCAGCTCACTGACACCTGCCCAATGCAACAACTCCCAGCCTTCTTGTTGATGCAGAAATTGATACAAGAAGAAAGGTGCCTCCCTAACAACAAATAAACCTGTGTCCAGATGTCCCTTGGTCTCCGGTACCAGGCATTGGGCAGAAAGGAAAGCTGTATTACGGAGATCAGATTGATGTTGGTTCCTATTTTACAGGTGTGAAACATGTGGTAAAACTGTCACCAGAAATAAACTGGACAAGAAAAATGTGCCTGATAAGATTGGAAAATATAAAGTTAGGTAGCAATAATTGCTACTGGCTGTACTTGACAAGGACTAGGAAAAAAAAAGAGGTAGTATATATTGAATTGTGGCTTCTCCCTCCCAATTCATATGCTGAAGTTCTAGTGCCTAGTTCCCCAGAATGTTACTTTATTGGGGAATAAAGTCTTTACAGAGGTAATGAAACAAAAAAGAGGCCACCAAGATAAGCTGCAGTCCAACTGGTGTCCTTATGAAAAAGACAAATTTAGACACAGAGCTGTACATAGAGGGGAAAAGACGTGAAGAAATAGAAGACAAGCCAAGGAGAGAGGCCCAAGACAGACTCTCCCCACACAACCTCAGAAAGAACTGATCCCGCCAAAGCTTTGATTTTAGACTTCTACTGTCCAGGAGTGGAAAGAATAAAAGTCTGCTGTTTAAGCCACTGAGTCTGCAATACTTTATTACAAAAGCACTTGCAAAGTAATACAAGAGGGGAGAGAAGAACCAACAACCTTGTAAATGGAAAGGGAATAAACAGTCAAGTTCTAGGACTTGTAGGGTTCAAAGAGACAATTCTTTCTCACCTCCCATGATCAAAGATAAAACTGAGACTCTGGGCAGCCTGGAGGCCAGTACTGAATGAGAGGGTCAGACAGCTCACCCACCGTGCAAACAAGGAAAGCAAGGCAGTAAACCCTTCACACAGAAAATACAGGGGCAGGAAACTCAGCCTTTTCGTGAAATCCTGATAGGTACAAGGGAGACAAAATTACTTGTGAGTGTGGCTTTTGGTACATACAGCTGGCTGGAATCAAATCGATGATTAAAATGAACTAGTTTTACCTGCACTTTATAGCCAAAGGACTACACTATCATGTGCCAAAGGAGGGATTATAGAAATAAAATAACACTCAAGCCTCCAGCCATCTAGGGGTGAGAAGTGGACTGGCAGAATCCTTCAGATGTAATAAACTATAACAGAAAAGGGAGACTGCTTGTCTCTAAAAAAGTGAAATATTTTATTTAAAAAAACACATCTTCTTTATCCAGTCTTTAGATGATGGGCAATTGGGCTGTTTCCAATATTTACCTATTATAAATTATGCTGCTAGAAACACAGGTGCACATAATTCTTTGGGGAAAATACCCAGCAGGGGGATAGCTGGGTCAAATGGGACTTCCAATCCTAGTTTTTTGAGGTAGCTCCATACTGATTTCCACAGTGGTTGCAAAATGGAGTGCTACTCAGCTATTAAGAATGAGAAACTAGAAATAGTTATAGGTAAATGGATGCCCACTGAGGCCATACTCTTAAGTAAAATAAATAGGACACACACATATATATATATGTAAATACCGAATAGTTTCTCTGGTGTGAAAAACTGAAAGTGTAAATGAGGATGAAAATGTATAACTGATAATGTGAAATAGGAAGAAAAGGGCTCAAGGGGAAGGGAAAGAGGAAGTAGGAGGAGGAGGAGAAATGAAAGAAGGAAAAGGAATAAAAAACAGAAAGTCTTTGTAAATAGGAAGGGGTAGAGGGGTTGAAGGGAGGGCAGGGGAATGGGGAAAAAATAAGAACGAAGATATATTATGTACAGGTACAAATTCCCAAGGATGAAAGTCATTATATTGTACATCTAAATTGTACCAATAAACTTAATGAATTTTTTTAAAGTGAAGCAAAAAGCCATTGGACTGGAGATTTATTTTCAGAGGGCAAAAGAACACACTTGCTCCTTGCTAAATCTGTATCTGAAAGGCCCACGTGTAAGGGCTTTTTCCCCAGGCAGGCTCTATTGGCAGTAGGAGAATCCTTAAGAGGTGAAGCCTAAAGGGAGGTCCTTAGCAGACTGGAGGGGCTGATCTTGAAGAGGACTGTAATAGCAAGTAGTCTTGCTCTACCACAGCCTTCGGCTGTAACGTGCTTCCTCAAACAATAGGGTCAGTTGACCATGGACTGCATGCAATCTCCAAAATCATGAGCCAGAATTAAAGTTTTCTGCTTATAAATGATCTCAGGTATTTCCTTATAGTAACAGAAAGCTGACTAACATCGTAAATGCCCAAAATTCCTCTACAAGACACCACTGTATATTTCCATTCTATATTTTCCCCTTCCAAAAAAAAATACTTGGTTCAGTTACTTTAAACTAACCACACTGCACATTATGAGAAGTAGATAATTTGTCTTTTTAGTTCACAGGATCTAAAGTCAGAGGAATCAAATAAATACATAAAGACCCATCACAGGATCCTGGGCTTTGTTCCTCTTGCCATGACTAGATGCACTGTTTGTATGGTCTCCCTAGAGAGAGGCAGGGAAAAATATATTTTATGTAGAGAGGACGTGGAACCAAATATTTGTGATGAGAAGAGAAGACTATAATAAACTTTATTGTCATTCACAAATATTTGCTGCCTTTTCCTGGGGGAGGCCAATTCTCTGCATGGTCATGGAACTTGCTTTGAATGAAAAGCGAAACACTCCAAGACAAAGTTTCAGAGGTCAATGGCAGCACTGTCATGCTCTTGTTTTCTTCTGTCACAGGAGCACTGATCCACATAAAGGCTGCTCTGTCTCTGTGCCCAGAAGCCCCAGGTATCCCATAATGAGCATAGGGACAGAACCCAGCCACTGTTGTTATTACCTACAGTAAAATGTGGCCTGTGTTAAATGACACAACCATAAAATTCCTCCCCACTGAAAGGACCAAGTCAATGTTCCTTCTCCCCCATGAACGCTTGACCCCTATTTCTCTTCTCCCTGAGGCTGGGATCCAGAGCAACCGCATCTAGAACGTGGCCTGATGAAGACCACAGTTGAATAAAGCACTGGGCATGGATGTCTGCTTTAAAGACCAGAAATGCACTTTGTCAGGAGATAATACATTTCTAAAATTTCAAGTAAAATCATGATCATTCCTCTCTTGATGAAATGTTTGTAGGTTTCACACCATTACACATCAAATAAGGCTGCGTGGCTGATTTCATGGACCATTAGGTTCCCTTCTCGAGGCAGGATCATCGAGCCACGTCAGTGTATCAAGTGGAATACTTTAGAACATGCCAGCAACTTTTCCACCACAACGGAATTTAATTATGCATTAATTATGTATTAAAAAGGAAACCTGAAACCTCCTTTCTCCTGGATCAGATTCTTACACTGGACTGTCACCTAAGAGTTGCTCCTGAAATTTTCTCAAGACTATCGAAGTCTTGGGACCCACTTTTGATGAGATAAATTATGATCTCTTAAGTGGATCCTCAGCATGAGAGCAAGAGAGAGAGGGAGAGGGGGAGGGACAGAGGGAGAGAATGTGTATGTGTGTGTGTGTGTGTGTGTGTGTGTGTGTGTGTGTGTGTGTGATACTAGGGATGAAACCCAGGACCTTGCACATGCCAGGCAAATGGTACACCACAGAGCTATATCCCTAGTCCTTGCATCAGGATGTTTTAATGTTTCCCAATTGATTCTAATAATGCATCCCATCCAGGGCTAAAGATCACTGCACCAGACAGGATACCCCTTGAGAGCAGAGGCTAAGGGCGTCCTCCTCAAAACCGTCTCTCCAGAAACTTACATTATGCCTAGCACCCAGGTGATGCTCAATAAAAGAAAGGAATAAAATCTGCTACATAAAAGCACAGTGGATAAATGAACGGCCCATCCTATCAGCTTGTTGCTCTCTCCCCGTATCTCACCCACGCCATTTCATTTTTTAAATTCTAGTCATTTTCTCTACAACCGTACTGTACGATTCAGCAGCTACCACCCAACATTTAAATTTAAAACAAAATAAAATGCAAAATTCAGTCTCTCTGCTACCCAAGTCACATTTTAAGGCTTCAAATAGCCACGAGTGGCTCCTGGCTATAGAACTGGGCAGGGTGGAAAAACACTCGCCCCATGACCAACGTCGCTGTGGAATCACTAATTATATTTTTTTTAAAGTGGCAAGTGACCTTGATAATTTAATCCAATGTTCTCCTTTTATAGAGGGTAATGAAATTTTACGATAATGAATGTAAAGACATAAACATGGGTACAAAAAAATACAACTGCATGAGATCAAGAAGAGAGATGTCTGAGCGTGACAAGAACAAGTCAAAAATAGACAAACAAACCTCTCTGGGACTTGGGCTACAATACTTTTATTATGAGTTAATACTATTACAGGGCTGCACTGTTGCAAACACAGGAACTTGAACAAGGACAGAATGCTCTGTGCCCAGGTCAGTCCACGTTGGGAGCCAAGCCTCATCGGGGATACAGACGAATGGCCAGGAATCTGAACAAGAGAAAGGATGGGGGAAGGTGAAGTCGTGTCCTATCTGGGACCACCAACGCAAGCAGCAATGACTGCCCTAGCAACAGGAAAGGGAAAGGAAAACCATCTGCAGATATCTGAGAGAACATCTCCTGGGAAACTGATTCAGACTTCCTCACTACGGTCACGAGTGCTTCATCAAGTCACTTCTTTGTTGATTTCTGTAGCAAGTCTTTCTAGAGTGCCGACTGTAAGTGTCAGACGTTGTGCTCGATACTGATTTATGATGGAAAACAAACGAAGTGATGTTGGGGACTCACTTATGACTTATTTGTGTGTAGAAATTTGAAGGAAATAAGAAAAAGGTAATTTTAATGTATCATAAGCACACTAAAAGATTGAAGAAGTAGTGATCGGTAACAAATGGGGGATCCTTAAAAATCAGATGGTCAAAGAAGTCTCTTTGAAGAAGTGACATTTAAAGTTGAAACCAGAGAGTAAGTGAGAGCCAAATGTATAAAGTGGAGAGACAAGGAGGTGTTCTGGACAAAAGAACAGGAATTATAATGTGAAGCCAAGAAAATTTTGAAGTATTCATGAAACTGGAAAGTGGCCAATGAAACTGGAGTGATGTAAAGAGGACCAATAGCAGGGCACTGCACTAACCAACAGCAGTCTTTCTCAAAATTATTCCGTGCAGAGTACTCCAAAAATAGTATCTGCTGCCCTTTGCTGTAGTGTTATCTTCGTCACTGGGAGTGACGAAGCATAGGATTTTGGACTAATGGACCATTGGACATTAAGGATTCCCTTAAAGAATCTGCTCTATAGTGAGGTATGGCTGAGGAATGATCAAAAGTGCAATGATGCCTAAATTAAAATGTATTACGGTAAGAACATATCGCCATTAAAGCCCCTCAAAATATTTCCCCTTACTGAACACACTTACCTATTGTTCCAGTCCCTTTCTGCAGCAATTCTGGAAGTCCTCTTTGATGTCTTTTTCCAGCTGTGTTGATGTCCTGAATCCGTTCGAAACACTGACAGCAATTTCCATCAAACAGAATATTATGGTGCCTTACCTGCCTTATTGACCAGATCCGGCACAATGCAACTTCTGGGTCTTCCCCAGTGTCAAAATGACCATCAGTTCAGGACGTAAAAGCAACCACAACAGTGCAACTAAAGATACTCATGCACAAGGACTTGCCAAACTGCTTCAGATGGTGGCAAGAGTGAGAGGATTGAGGGTGTTCGAAATGGCGGAAGGCTGTTTTGGGGGATTCATGGTTAGTGGTAATTTGTCTTCTACTGTTATAAATTTTTTCATGTAAATATCCTTTATAAACACATTTCATATCTTAAGAACTAAAGAACCACGATCAAGGAAGTATTCACCAAGTTTTACATTGCAGCACTGTTTGTCAAATATCTGAACCAGCCAAGTGTCCACGAATAGACAGAGCTGAATACCTCAGAGTGGTCATGCAGAAGTTTAAACTAATAAACCAGATATGAGTGCCTTCAACAGAACAGTAAGATCGGAAAGACCCACACAGTATTTTACCACACCTACAATTTTGTAAACAGCACAAATCAGCTAATGTTCGCCAAATGTTTACTACACGCACCATAATGTTTTTATATGAATCAACTAATTTAACCAACAGAGCAAAACAGACGAATGTTTTATCTACCTACGTTACAAGTGGGGAAAAAAGTTTAAGAACTTATCCGAGATTCCACAGTTAGTAAGAGTCGGAGCTGGGGCCCGAGAGTCAGCTGTGTGTCTCCAAAGACTCACGTTCAGCCGTGCCACCCATGCTCTTGCTGTGTTTATGTATGGGCGTGTGTTATTGCATGGACACACACGATTGTAGAAATGTAGTACTATATTGGCTTGCACACATATTCATAACACACAGACCCATCCATCACAGCAATGGCCTCTAGGAGGGGCTCTGAAAATAAAAAGAACGGGGAGACAAACATATGGACCTAGATTTATTTTATAACTATTTTTTAGGGTTGGGGATCTGGCTCAGTGGTTCCACTGCCTGCCTTGTAACTATTTTTGAAAGACGTTAAGCACACTAGGCAAACTCTTTATTGACGCTGAGGCAGCTGCAGGGTTATTGCTTTATATCTTCCTTTGTGCTTATGACTGTTGTTAGTGTTCTTTGCAAAATGATTCTCTGTCAAGCTAACAATTCTATAACTTTGAAGACCAGAGGTGGGGAGAGGTTAAGTGATTTACCCCACAGCTGCTCTGCTACCCCACACTGCCAGGAAGTCTGTGTGCTGTGGTTTTTAACAGACCGTAAGCACGAGAACAGAGTCGGCTTCCTTTATCACTACAACTTAGCTTCACCTTCAAGCATTGGCTGCACCCATGGAAAGTCATTTTTTTTCTTTTATTGAGTTTATTGGTACATTTTATGTATACAGTACAGTCACATTCATTGTTGGATCTTGTACCTTTACATGACATGTGGTCTTGATTCTCATTTTTTTCCTTGTCCCTGACCTCCCTTCACCCCCTCCTACCCTCCCCATTTACAAACACTTTATTTCCATTTTTTTATGTTCTCATATTTTTTTCCCTTATTACCTTTGTGAAATGGGAAGAAAAAGGCTGATGGTGTAGGGAAGGTGGGAAGAGTAGGGGAAAGTCATATTTAAATAAAATATTTGCATATCAAATAATTTTCCCACTGATTTACATTCTAATTTTAGGGATGTGCTCCCACAAAAAAAAAAAATCTAGACTCAATATGGTAAAATAAATCCCAATTAAGAATCAAATCGCTCATCAAAGAACACTGTAGTCAACGCCAACCTCATTCTCCCACCATGTTCTCTCAAAAAAAAAAAAAAAAAACCTGGCCACCAAGTATTAGATTCTAAGTCAATACCTATTAAAACACCGGCCCACAGTGAGTTCCAATTTCCCTCTGTGATCTCTTCACGCAGCCAGATTGCCAGGCACTCCTCTCCAGGTATTCAGCAGGACGCTCCAACTGGAAGAATCGAATAGAATCCACCAACGGACTAGACAACCACCCTTCCTGGTTGGTTTAAAATACCTGTCCAAAGTTATTCTGGCGGAGACCCTCGGTTTCTCTGAAGAGACGCTGTATCTCTGTCCTGCAGCACTGACTGCTGCTCGATCCCACTCTCACAGAGCAGTGGAACAGCCCTGGGGAGGAGGAGACTAACCCACAGGCCACAGGCATCCGCCCTACTTGTAAATCCTCTGACCACGCTGACAGCTGTGCGGTGGTCACAGGTGAGTTACTGCAACTCTGAGTCTCCATTTCCTCATCCCTACAATGAATCAAAACTAGTTCAGATAGGACTGGGGATTTAGTTTAGACGGTGCTGCTCTGCCTGGCTAAGCGCAAAGTCCTGGATTCGAAATCCAGTACCGCAAAAAGCAAAAACAAAACAAGCTCACATAAACAAAGACTGGTTCAAGGATAAAATGCAGCAGTTGAGAAGTTGAGATCATTCTTTTTTTTAAAACTCCAGTTTAGGTGCCAGTCACTAGTTCTCAGGAATTAAGTACAGTCAACAATAGCAAATATATACTCCTTGAGAGAATAACATAGAAACATTTTCTTGAATTCCAGTATATGCATTTTGAAGTTATTCAAACAAAATATACCTTGCACTCATTTACTTGTTTATTGGCCTTTCCTGATCTCTTTGCTGATATATTTCTTATGCTTTGAAGAGTGCCTAGCACACAGTAGATGCTTGCTCTATATTTATTTAATGCTGAAATATTTTTCTAATAAGCACTCTTCAAAACTGTTAGGGCATCTAGGGTGTCTAGATGTCCCCCAAAGCCTCAGGTAGTCATAAACTAGGACAAATTCTAGAGTGTGTGATGCTGGGATTAAAGGCATGTGGTTACTAAACCATGTGAGGGATTGCTTTGGCTCTTCCCTCATCCCAGGATTTAGGTGGGCTAAAAGGGGCAGAAAGACACCATTAAATCCTCTAGCTACTGTCTACCCACGATGAACTGTTCACTCTGCCACCCTGCCCTGGAGCCAGCCCATTATAGCCTGAAACCCCTTCAAACTGTGGGCTAAATAAACCTTTCCCCCCTTTAACTTTGTCTTAGCAACAAGAGAAAAGCAACCAAAAGAATAATGATGCTCTTTACAATTTAAATTTCTTTTCTTGGCAGTGAATTTATATTATCTAAATTAATCCTGAAAAATACTTTGTATCACAGACATTACCATTGTTATTCAATGGCCAAAGAAGAAACAAATTCAATGGGGTTAAGGAATTGTCTCAAGGTCAGTTTGTTTATATGGAAGTGGCTGCTATGCCTATAATTCCTAAAATAATTCTTATTATTTTGCATCCCCTCTCTCTCTCCCTCTCTCTCTCTCTCTCTCCCTCTCTCTGTCTCTCTCCCTCTCTCTCCCTCCCCCCGTCCATCTCTGCTTTCCTTAATGTGACGTTTGATGATCTGATGGGACAGCATGACTGAGAGAATGGAATTCAGGGCAGATGCTGGGGGCATACAGAGGCTTTACGCTGTATGATATACAGTTAATCACTTAGCCATTTAATGATGTTCCAGAATAAGCCTGAACAGGTGTTAATTCGTCCCAGAGAGGGACTTGAAAACCCACTCATACAGCTTTTCTTTGGCAAGAGCCAAAGTACCTATATTTGGGAGACACTGGTATGTGCACTGAATCATTCCACTAATGGATAAATGCAAAGTGATACTAAATCTCTCCTCTCAAAGTGAGGTTGAGTTCTGAATGCTCCCAGAGGTAATTAGTGACTAGGCGCATCCAATCAACAGAAAAAACAATTCAGACTTGGGCAATAGTGGGTGGCAGGAAATCTGGAGGATCGACATTAAACGAACCCTTTGGGTAACTCCATCTTACTCAAATTTTCTGAGCATTAAGAACTATCGCGTTAAGCTTACAGCACCGTTGTATGAGAACAATTACACATGGGCAGTACTCCCACCAATAGAAGCCATATATTTAATTCCTAACTTCGACGTCTTCCGCGTCCTGCAGAAGCCTTCCCCAGGTCAGGCAGTAAGAAGAAATTTCTCTCTTGAATATTCTTGGAAAACCCAAATAGAGTATCGGAGGTCACACTGAATTTGCCCTTCTAGTACGATCTTTAGTACGATCTTCCGGGGATCAAACTCGGGTCATTGTGCTTGCAAGGCAGGTGGCAGAACCCCTGAGCTAAATCTCCAGCCCGAATTGGCCCTTCTAGACGTTCCACCTCCTTGAGCCTGTGATCTTTGCCTTATTCATTTGTCTCTCACAATATCCAGCTCAGAGCCTCGAGGGCAAAGAGATGCGAAAGGCCTAAAACCATCCCCTCTAAATAGCCCAGTTAGTCTTTGCTTTATCTTATCACATAAAACGAGATACTGAAAGACACTATGTATTCCTTCTTTAGAAACCCTTCTGAAACAGAGCTCCTAAAAAGTAGCCCTTTGCCTGGCAATCAAAAGGAGGCAAGATATTAAAGAATATGAGGGCCAGGGATTTAGCTCAGCGGTTGGGTTGCCTGCCTTGCAAGCGCAAGGACCCGAGTTCGATCCCTGGTACCAAAAAAAATTTTAAAAAAAAAGAATTTGCATTCATGCTTATTCTAATTCACTTTAATAAACACCATCCGACACATTCTCCCAGCCACTTAACTGTAAGACGACGTCAGAGAGAACTAGTTTCCCACTCTCACAATGACCTGTGAGTTCCCCTCACATCAGAGCAGAGGTACTGCAAAATGATTTCTGAAGATCCAATGCCATCGTCTAGGATTTTTTTCTTCAGTTTGAGAACATCTATGCCACTCTACACACAACCAGTCATTCTCCTCCCCACACCACCCCCAAACCCTACTAAAACATAATTGTTTTCAGCAAGAAGATAAAAGAATTCTTTTCTAATTCAATTCTTTGCATTATATAAAGACAGCAGTGACAAAGACAACTCTCAAACTTTAGCTAACCTCAAAATAAACCCTGTCGGGCTTTGCAATCGGTACTGGGAGAATGCTTTCCGCTAAGTGAGTTTTCTACTGAAATTTATCAGCACTGTTAATAAGTCAGCCTTCAAGCGAAGGTTTTGACTCCCCAAGCATACATCAATCTATAGCCAAAGGATGGTGAAATATTAACACAGAAATAAATGAAAGAATGATAACTTACTTTTTACACTTTATGCTTCCTCTTTTTATACGTTTTAGGAACGTGCTTTCCCATGCATTGTAACATAGTTTGTGTAATCTTTCCGTTTCCAAACAAGGAAACTGAGACATGAGGGTTACATCCATCCTGAGGTACTGCCTCAAAATATTTCCATTCACTCACTGATAAAAAGAGGCAATAATAGCGCCTACCTTACATGGTGAAAGTGAGGCTGAAATGAGTTAATCCATAAAGTGCTGGCTCCTAATCTTCTGTCCCCTACAGTCTTCTGCTTTTCCAAACATCCTAATCTACCTCTGCAGGTTAAAACCTGACAGTAACACACAAAGCATTTGATACACAGGGAAAAAGCCAAAGCTGTACCTTATCACATTAAGATGTGCAGACTTGGGTGGAGGATTTAGCTCAGTGGTGTCGTGCCTGCCTCACAAGCACAAGGTCCTGAGTTCAATCCCCAGTATCAAAAAAAAAAAAAAAAAACAGGAAAACAAAAAGATGCACAGACTCTCACACCTAATGAGAGCTCACCATATATCTATTACAGCCCTGGCACTTTATATATTTTAATCTATCCCATCCTCACTACAACCTTACAGTAGATGCTATTTTGAGGGGCATGGCCTTTGCACTGAGCTATACCCTCTGCCCACCTCTTTGAGACAAGGTAGTTCAGGCCAGCCTTGAACTCACTGTGTAACCCAGGCTGGCCTTGAACTACAGGCAGTCCTCCTGCCTCAGCGTCCCGAGTGCCAAGATTACAGTAGGTGCTATTTTTTCCCTTATTTTATCAGTGAGTAGCAGAGGTACTTTGAGGCATGAAGCTCAGTAGCTTGCTAGCTACCATCACAAATTAACCTTGAAAGATTAACTGCGCTGTGGTGAAAGAGTATAAAACCCCCAGCCTCTCTAGGCTTGTACTGTCCAATAAGGTAACTTCAAGCCCCGTACAGCAATGAGGACATGAAATATGGCTAGTGTGGCAAAGGAATAAATTTTTAATTTCATATAATTCTGACTAATTTGATTTTAGATTTAATATGAATATTGGATGAAACAGCAGTTTCAGTGACATTAAACATCAGTCAATAAGAAGCAGTGACCCTTGAGATGCAAGATACAGGAGAAATGAGCACTCTGCTTCCCACGCCAAGAGTTTCCAGGCTGACAGCCTCTTTTTTTCTTTTTCTTTTCTTTTCTTTTATTTTTTGGTACCGGTGTTCAAACTCAGGTCCTTATGCTTGCGAGACAGGTGTTTTATATTTATTTTATTTTATTTTATTTTTTGGTACTGGGGTTCAAACTCAGGTCCTTATGCTTGCGAGACAGGTGGTAGAACCACTGAGCTTAAATCCTCAGCCCTCCAACAGCCTCTCTGAGTTGAAAGATGAAGCCAAGCCCTGGGGAGATGACAGCACCCAGATTTCAGAGGACAGAACGTATGAGAGGAGGCAGCAGCACAGAAAGAGAAATACGGGCCATCCTTAATACCTGTACTCAGCCGAGTACTGATCAGGGCATGTATGTGAAAAAAAATTACCCACAGAAAGGAGAATCCCCAACAGTGAGTGCCCAGCAAATACGCAGCACCAAGAGCAATAGCTATGCCTAACGGTCAAACGCAAATCCCATGATTCCTAAGGGAGCAGTGGGAAATAATTGGGTAAACTCTGCTGTTTGCACAAGCGCTTCTCTGGGCCTATCCAACAGACCCTCGAAGTAGAGTCGCAGAGGACTGACATGTTTCCCAGTCCCTGCACTGTGTCGTAGACCAACATTTGATGAAAATGCTGAGATTCCTTTATTGGCTTAAAAAAGAAAAAGGTAAGTCTCTCCTTCTTCCTAAAAGAAAAGAACTTTGTAGCTCACAGTGTACAAACCTCAAAAGACCTAGGGGTGAAGGAATTCAGGCCAAAACTGTACGCCTGGTATGATCCTGGGTAGACAAAAACAGTCGAAAGGCTAAAGGCAACCAGAGTGACAGGAAAAAGGCTGGCAATTCCTGGAGATCGGGAGGCCAATCCGCAGCTGGGAGGGGTAGCTGGGAGGAATGAGGAATAAAGTCTTTTGTGATGATTTTGATTACGGTGATGGTGTCTCAGGTGTGTTGATGTGTCAAAATTACCGTAATACACACTTCGAACATGTATGTTTTATTATTAGTCAGTTACACTTCACCACAGTTTTAATCTAGCATCTAATCGAGTCTATGTGGAATACTCCGGTGAAGCTGCTTTTTCAGCTTTTCTTCTACTAAAAGCTCAGTCCCTATTAGTCGTGATAGACAAAAGTGAGCATCGAAATTGAAGTGTTTCGAGGGTAAAATACAGAATAATTTTTTTGGTGTCCTGCATTTGTTACAAAATTTTGTATTTTGTTAAAAACGTAAAGTGATCCCTTTCACAATATACTTCTATTGGATAGTACTGCACCGGAAACCAAGATTGAATTAGAGCATTCTGGAAACGTTATAGTGTTCGTGTTTCTACTAAAAGTGCTGCCATTGAAGGCTTAGAAGGACATTAGAGACATGTTGTTGGAGGCCAGTAAACAGAGGATCCCTATCCACACCTGTGAAATGAATAATAAAGTAGGCACAAGCCTCTTGCACGTAGTCCGGACAATGAAAATGTTTAATTCACTTCAAACTTTTCATGAACCCTGTACGACATACTGACAGCTGGCTCTGAGGAGCTAGGAGCACAGATTCCTGGGACCTAAAGACCAAGCAAGTTTCCAGAGCGGCCTTGCTCGGACTGAGGATGGCAGGGACTCCAGCAGTGACTACGCAGACCTTGTCCAGTGCACAAAGAAAAAGTAATGCATTCTGTATTCCCTTTACCATACCCAGCTTCAAAATTTCACAAACTCTCCAGTAAACAGAAAGTAACATATCTGTACTCTGGTTATGTATCTGTAGATCTGCTATGCGTCACTACCGAGCCCTGAGTGATCTACCCGGTCAATACATAAATCTCACTTCACACTGTTGATTCAGTCATTCTCAAAGAATCCTTTCGTTATCATCTTAAAAGGTTGTGTTAAAAGAACCCTGCCAGGGATTTTCACAGAGAAATAGCCGGGCTGCCTTATTATGGGTGTCCTTTCTCTAATGCCACCACTTCTCCAATTACATCAGACCTGCCGTATTACTCTTATTTCTCAGGCTGTATATCCCCCTCGTTGTATGTAGGGCCAACTTAATTCATCAGTGACTTGCGGAATGACAAGAGAGCAGGGGCTGCATCTTATTTACTCTTCCTGGTGACCTTACTCAGAGCGCACCGCCTGATACATGAAAGGAATCCCAAAGTGGGAGCTAGTACTTATCAAGCGTTTACTGTGTATCAAGCACTGGTGTAACTGCTTTTATAGGCGAATAATAACTGCTTCCATAGGCTTTTTTAATCCTTGTAACCGCCGCATGAGGTAGCCTTTGCAAGGATCTATTATTTTAGGTGAGGACATTGAGGCACCCAAAGTCTCAAAGCCACAGTAGGACTAACGTTGACCTCAAGCAGTGAAATTCCAGAGCCCATCCTTTCAAGAACCTCAGTGTACTACCTTTAAAAATGCCTGATGAATGATTTCATGGATTGGAATCAAGTTTATAGTGGGCAGCCCCAGGAAAGCTGCACCCCAAAAAGAAGACACTCTGTGTTCAGGGTCCACCAGGTAGATGATAATAGCTGGAGAAATAACCTGTAAAAATAACACGGTGGGCCAACAGTTCTTGCAGACTCATTACCCTGTAAATCTCCACCACAATCCCCAGGGAACCATTTTATTACCAAACGAAAGGTTTTGCCACTATGCCCCCTAAAAGTGATCCCCAGACACACCAGACAGACACTCCCAGCCCAACTCACCTCCCCATTCTCTGCCCTCATGCAATGGAAGAAGTCCCTTTACCTTGGAATAAAAATGCTTTACTGCCATTGTGCAGTCCGGACACCTGGGTGACTCCGAGGGTGGTGTTGACCAGGTCGAGTTCGGTGATAATATCCATCTGAAGGTCCGGGTCCAGCCCAAAGCCCACCGCTGGAAAGGAACAGAGAGACGTTGGGCATAATAGGGAGAATGCTAGCAGCAGTACAGGACAGAGGTCACCGGGGCCAGGAGGGCTGGGGATACAGGAAACCAATGCACAGGGCTGGGAGACGCCTTGGAGAGCAAGAGGAAACAGCTCTGCCCTGTCACCCCTCTGAGAGCACAGTTTCTTTGTACCTTTCCCCAGCCGCACCCCCCATTACTCAGATAACTCTCTCCCCAAAGTCCTAGGGCCAAATGCACTTCAGAATTCAAAATGTTTTGCCTCACAAGCGCAAGGGCCAGAGTTTGATCCCCAGTACAGAAAAAAATAAATAAATAAAAGAACTGCAAAAGAATTCAAAATGTTCGAAAGGTAAGGTAGCCCTCTCTGCTATATTTTAGGCAATGCCCTCAGCAAAGTCTGAATCAGCACCCCATTATCAAATTCTACAGTATTTCTGGACTGAGGACTATGATGTTTTCTTCTAATTGGCATGAAGAATATAAACAGCCCCGTATCAACTGAGGTCAAGTTTTGCTACCAAGTGAGTTCAAAGCTGGATAGGCTTTGCTGTCTGGTGAGTTGTAAAGAAATCTCGTGACTCTGAAATTTTTTGATTTGGGAACTACAGATAGAGGATTATGGCTCTGATCCACCTGCCTTACAGGCAGCTGCAATGGCAAAATCTAGCACCAACACCACCAGCAAACCCCTACACAGAGCACGTCAATGAACTGAGTACAACCACCTTTCATAAAGAGGAAGCGCAGAAGGACCCTGGCCCTAGTAGGAAGGAACAGTGAAGGGGTTGGCCAGAAAGGAGAATCCCAAATGTATATATCTACCCAAGGGGATTCCTGATGGACAGTTGCATCTTAAAGACGCTGGTCTCCAAAGTCTACCTTAATACAAAGAAACACAGCGCTGGGTCTCCTACCTCCTTGTCTGAAAAAGGGAAATACCAAGGGTGTCTCTTACCCAGTCGGTGTTCTGCAGAATGATTCATTCATGACTGCAAAGTGATTTCCAATTATATACGCTAATAAGGCTACAGATCACTCTGAGGGACTGTGTTTAAGCCATTCATAAAGGCTGCATCTATCTACACTTAGCATCTCAATAGTGCGATTCTGATTGCGCAGTTGGAAATGTTTTAATCAGCAACAGCTGTCAACTTTCGTCTGATGGCAATGCAGTCACTGAGGAGACTGGATTCAGAGAGCTTGCACCCAATTTGTCCCACAGAGACTGGGTGAATATTCATCAAGACAGCATGAGCTATCACAACCTCACCTGGCCTCCCCACCCACCCCTGCCCTGCCCTCTCCTTCCCTTTTCCTTCTATTGCTGTGCATTGGAGGTCTCTGTCAGCAGAAGGCTGGTCAGGAGGGGCTCTCTGGGGGTGAAACCTGTCACTGCCAGGGCAGAAAAAACAAAGTTAGACTGAAGGCATACTGCTTTTTCTATTTTTGCCAGGTATTCTCTTGTCTCCTAAACTGAGGGTCTAAATTTTCTCCTTTGGAGTACAGCCAGATATGGGGCCAGTTTACCCCAAGACAGCTGTTATTTTCACGGACTCCGCATTCTTCCATTTAATAAGTCTTTAACAGGTGTCACCAAGGGTGTGCTATGAACACATGTACGGCAGGGCCCTGGGGATGTTGTCACAGAGCCTCCACAGACAGCATGACCGCTGGCCTAATTCTTACGGGATAGCATTGGAGGTGTAGGTTCATATTTAAAGGAAAGGGGGAGTAGCAATGCTCTGGCTTACACTTTAAATAGGACCTAACGTTAAGTTTCTACCTGCTTGCTCTTGTTCACCCTACACACGTGCCCAGTTGAGAAGCAGCAGCTACTCTGTGCAGAGCAGAACCGAGCTACCTGGTTTTCTATCATCCCAACTGCAGCCCCACGGCTGCGTTGTTGAGTCGGGATGTTTTGCTGTAAGTGAGTTCAGGTGCTAGCAGTTCTGTGCTCTCCTTGAAAAGACAGGAGAGGAAGTAATATTTCAGTTTGATCTATAGTGCTCTACACCTGTATGGAAGAAATTAAATCAAGGGTGATCTCAAAGGACTCCCAAGCTGGTCTTTCTCTGGCCAGGGATTTTGAAAGTGGACTGGAGATTGTGCCCTTTTGTGGGACACAAAAGGAAGGAAGAGTCCCTCTGGCCCTGATGCTTTGTACAAGCCTTGACTTATTACAGGCTTTTAATTTAGAGCCTGATTAATTACCTGACTGTGGGTTCATGATCGCCACCTTGGGAGCAAAGACCTCAGAGCAATATGCATCTCTGGGAGCACCATCAGAAGACAGGGTGGTATCCAGGCTAAGGAAACCTTGTAAGGAGACCGTGGTTGGCTGAATTACTGGCCTCAACCCTTAATCCCTCCCATTCCCACAACCTGGGCTGTGCGGCTGTGAAGTTCTGCCCACTAGAGGGAGAGGAAACCTCCCCAGCACCTGACTTCGAGCTCAGCCATTTAATCAGGGTTGGCTATTGGGATTGTAGTAATCATTACACATGCAGAGGCCTAAGTGTGCTTGCACAGTGGGACTTATTTTCTTGCATTTCTCCATCACTATGAGAAGAACACGGCCCTGCAGCCCCACTGTTCCAAGAAAGCTAAGACACATAGTGCAGACACAGACTTTAACTTGGAACTAACTCCACCAAGCCTGGCTTAGGTAAGGCAACACCAGACCAATCTTCGATATGTGACTCCAAATAAATGACTGTTGTTTTAAGTCATTGCTATGTGACATTAACCTTGGCCATAACTGACACAAGGACTCGCTACAATGGTCTTCCTAAAGATATCTCCCAGACCACGGAGCCTGCAAATGGACCAGCCTAGAAGGCAGGCAAACAGATTCTGCAGAACCGCAGTGTCCAGCAGTACCCTGAGTCCCTGTCCTCAGATGAGAGCACAGCACCCTCAATCCAGAAGGTGCTGTGAACACTTGAGGCTGTGAAATTTAAAAAGCCACATTCAGTCCTGTCTCTTTCCTCTACAAATTATGGACCCTTTGAAAAATCACTTCTTGGAAAATATTACCTCTCCAGGCCTCTGTTTGCACATCTGTAAAAGAGAGGTGGTCATTCCCCTCGCAGACTCCCGGGGTCTGCTTTGCCTGCCTTTTACAATAGTCCTTCTTCCTCTTCCCCTCCATCTCCCTAGTCCTCAGCTCCATCCAAGTAAGGCAAAAGATTCAGATGCCCTTCCTCCCCGCCCACAACTGTTTCACTCCTTTTATGAAAACATCTCATAAAAACAGAATGAGGGACAAGAAATCAATTAGGCTTCTGGTACAGTTTTCTTCTCTCCCTTCAATGAGTCCCCTTCACGATGAAAATGCCCAGTGCCAACAGGAGGGTGTGTAAAGGACAGCACTCTGCACACCACCTAGGGAATCAGAAAACCTATTAATAAGGCAGCATTTCCATGGCCTCTCCTGAACCTTACGTAGGGTCAGAGTGTGACTTCCATTAATATTTTTAGTTTAATGTTTCTGTTTCTTCTCCAAGCATGGAGTTCCTGCCCTTTTCTGGGAGACTCTATTATCAAGTTTTCTACTCTTGACATAGCAGCCCTGCAAACGGCTGAAGCTGGGAATTAGAATTAAGCAGGATAAAATGATCCCTGGGAGGAGATTTTTTAAAAATCTGGAAGGCAGCATTTCAGTATCATGGAGGAACTTGGGGTCTGACCTGGGACCCACAGAGCTGACCTTAGCCATGGACCTGCTGCTGCTGCTGCTGATGCTGGCCCCTCTGCAGCCCTACCCAGGGTGTGTTTGAACCCAGAGCCCACTCATCCACTTTGATGCGCAGGACCTAGGCCCCCAAGCAAATTCCCTTGCATCTGGCTCAATTCAAATCGAACCCAGCTTCCTGCCCATGATGGCAGCTGTTTCGGTGGCCCAGGCAGAGTAAAATGATCTCGGAAAGATGCTGTAAGACCTCATTTAACAAAGCAGGGTTTCACAATCACTTGATCAGTTCTGAACACCCCAGCAGTGATTTTCCTGAAGAAACTGCTCTATGTTTGTTTCAAGTTAGCCAATATTTGACACCGCTGAAGGCCGGAGGCTCATTTTTCACAGCTCTATTCAATTCATAATTAATAAACCACCTGGGAATCGCTCTCAAAAGAAAAATCTCTCCCGTCCAGCAGGTGGCAGCAAACGGCATTCCCGGGGCACGCAGGATACAGGTACGGTTCTCCTTTCACTCCCTACCCTGGTGACCAAAGCAAACCAGAAAGCCAGGGGAGAATAAATCAGTGTTCACTCGACGCACTTCCAAGCCATGCGAGAAAATTCATGAGCGTGGCCGTTACTGTAGCCTCCCAAGTTTTCAATACTAGTGAGGGGTCTGGTAGTCTCAGGTTATATTTTATCCAGAAACAAGAACAAAAACTGGAAAATGGCATTTCCTTTCTTGACTCCACTGTACACTCTAAAACAAGTTTTCTGAGCAAGAACAGTGTACTCAGCTTCCTTAAGACACCTATCATTAGATCTTTTCATATGTAACCGTTTCTGCACTGCAGTCTTGCTTTAATTAAAATGTGCCTGATATCATCTATTCGTTTCCATTAAAAGGCAGTAATATCCGAGTGGCTCACTAAGTGAAGCACATGTTTATTTCATCTAGGACTGTTAACAGCCCGTATAACAATTGTCTCACTTGACAAATAAACTTTGCAAGCAGCTGCTGGGATCCTGACTCACCAGCCAGCCTTTGCTACCTACAGAAGTGGATGGGTGTGAGACGTGGAAAGCCAAGAGGCTATCCCAAGAAAGCTACTTGCATATACAAGAAAAGGTGAGTGTGCAAAGGGAAGGCCATTCCCTCCTTGTCTCTGACTCTTCTGACAATTTTTGTAGAACAGATCTGTGGCCTCTGGTGTTCATGTAGCCAGGTACGAGGTGGCCCTAAAAAGTCAAGTTCCCCAGGCAACAGCCACAAGGATGGCTCAGACTGCTTTGCAGCCTTTTCCTGGACAGAGTACTCCCCATTTTATCCCCCAAAGCCCCACCATGACACAGGTCTCAAATGTCACTTCCCCTGACCCCCACCAGCTTTTCCCCCCTCTGAACTGCCTTCTGGAACACTTCTTATACCCCCACCCGCCCCACTGAGCTGCATAATAAAAGTGCTTTCCAGCTGCCATCTCCATTTTCTATGTTATTGGGTACCTAGCAAGACACTCAACTGTTTGTTGAATGAAAAATTAAATACATGAATGAATCTTCCCCTACAACCAATTTGTTACAAGATTGTAGTGGTCTTGGGGATAGAACGGAGAACCAGAAGGTGTTCTTAAAGGGTCCACAAGCAACATGCCCTGGAAAGACACACAGTCCACTCCTGGATGAAGGTACTTCTGGGCAACTTTTCAAAGGAGTAATGAGAACAAAGGTCTCCCACACGTGCGGTTAACATGTGCAAGTGAGGCTGTAAAACGGCCTTTGGGTTGCCTCCTCCCCACCTAGCTCATCCCTGTCCCCTCTTCCCTAGGGGGGGCATCAGCCTGAGATTCTCCCTACTCTGGGGTTCTCCAGGGTGGGTAGCCAGAGCCCTGGTCTTCCCTATCCTCCCCCTCCCCCTCCTC
>NW_022900928.1:9886073-9887051 GCF_012274545.1 Fukomys damarensis
CTCCCTCTTCTCCCTCCTCCTCCTCCCCCTCCTCTCCCTCCTCTTCCTCCTCCTCCTCCTCCTGGGAAGCGGTCCTGCCAGTGTGCTCTTGCTTCTGAAATATTAACCCATCCTTCCCAAAAAGCCTGAATTTGAGAAACAACTATTCTAGGCCAGCCTGTGTCTCGGCCATCTGCAGCCAGGGCAGCTGGAGAGACACGGAAAGGTGTGGGGGGGGTGCGTCTTTCTTCCCTGGAGAAGGGGCTCTTTACCGCATTCATTCGGATTAAGATAAAGGAAAGCCTGGGACCCCTGGAACCTCTTCGAGCTGCAGCCAAGAGGGGCGCCCTGGGCGCAAGTGGAGGGAACTTTCCAGCCAAGCAAGGGCCGGTGCCCCACCTTGGCCCTCTCTGGGTGAACTTGCGCTGGCCTGGGAAGGATGCTAAACCTCTGGGCGGGGGACGGGACAGGGTGCTAAAGGGTAAAAGGTGAGGGGCAAGAGAATGGGAGTTCAAAGTCAGTGTTCAAGGCGTCTGACGCGACCTGAACCTGAACGTCAGTCACAACCTCCCCACAGGCGGCCCCATGTTTGCCTGTTTCTACCCCACCTCACCCACCGCGATCTCCCAGCATCTACTAACAGCTCCTCAGAACGAGCGACCACAAGCCGGACTCCAAACCCCGATGACTTGGGAAAGGGGACCCGGTGGCAGCGGAAGGGAGGAGGTGCCCGCGGAGCCCTCACTACTGCGCCTCGGGAGGCAAAACGGAGCGGGGACTTGAGGCAGTCGCGTCTGTTGTCCCTGCTCCCCAAGCGCCCCGCAACCTTCCATTATAGCTTGGGAAAATCTCCCCGGATGGTATCCATTTCTCCGACCACACCGAATAAAATCGTTGCCCAGCCCGTGGGGCGGAAGCAGGCGAGGGAATGAACACTCGAGAGTTGCCCTGGAAGTCGAGCGGGGACAGGAGAGACCGCGGGTCCCGGGTCCCCTCTCC
>NW_022900928.1:9887969-9921295 GCF_012274545.1 Fukomys damarensis
GGGAGGAGCCAGAGACGCGAGGCTTCACGCGCTCGGATCCCGCAGAGCCGCGCTCGCCACTGTATCCTCTCGTGCCCCGGCTGGGCGGCGGCGACAGCCCAAGTTGCCACAGTTCACGCCGGCAGAGCCGCGGAGCCCTGGGGGGGACGCCTTTTCCTCGGGAAAACAATCACTCGGGATTTGCTCGGGCGACGGTGAAGGGAGAGGCACCTGGACCCCCTGCCCCCTTTCTCCGTGCGGGCCCCTAGGACCGGCACCGACTCGGGGGCGCAGGAAGAGGGCGCTGAGGCAGAAGGAGCAGAAAAAAAGCGTCCTCGAACTGGAGCGATCCACAGCTGGGGTTTGGGAGTCTATTTGCAAACCTCGTTCTTCAGGGCAGATGCTGCCACATAGGGGAAATTCTTAACCATATTTTCTGTTTCATGACTTTCTTGGCGGTTTTGATTTTTTAAATCCACTCTACTTTCGTAGTCTCCTGCTGACCTCTCCTGCGGTTCCTTCCCTGCCACCCAAGAATACTGCTTGGGGATTCAAGCTAGACTTGGCCTGTGAGCAGGTAGAGGACCCTTCTCACCAGACCCTCCCTCGATCTCTGCCGCACCTCCTACTCGTCCAGGCACTTTATTTATAACCTGGAATGCAGAAACAGCGGAACTTTTGATTCGCACCAAATGAGCCCTACTTGGTTTAAAGCTCCGCAGGCTGCTCATGGGTCCTCCCGCTCCCCAACACCATGCCTGACCCACGACCAGATCCCAGTGGAGAAAAAGAAAACTTCCACAGCCCTCTTTCCTTTCCGGCGCTCCCACCCCAGCAGTTTCAGAAGCCTTTTCCGCTGAGTAAGGGCCTGCCTCTCTCACTTTTTGCACCTGCTGCCCTTCCCATATCCTTAACCCCTAGATAACTTTGGCTTCCAAGAGCCCAATGAATGTGGACAAATTAGCGTGACAGCTTTATATTAAGAGAAGGTTTCCACCTAAATGCTCTTCTGGTCTCTGCCCTATTTTTCCTCGATATTTCTGTATGCAAACTGCTGTCCCACTCGGCTCTGAACCTTGTGGTCCCTTCGCAGGTCAAAAAGATAATGAAGACGCAGATAAATCCCAACTCCACAGTGGAAAGCACAGTAGACCTACCTGTGTTTCCACCTACTGTGGAGGCTGAGGCAGAATTGAAAGTGTGAGACCAGCCTGGATGACTTATCAAGACCCTGTTAGGAAATAAAATTTTAACAAGACTGGGGGATTCACCCTCACGGTAGAGTACTTGCCTATTATGTGTGAGGCCTTGGGTGCAATTCCCAGTGTGTGTGTGTGTGTGTGTGTGTGTGTGTGTGTGTGTGTGCTTTTACAGGGTTTTCGTCATCAGACTCAGGACAACCCTTCAACCTGGAGCCCGTCACCTTTAAAGTTAACATTGCTAACCACACACTTGGCAGAAAATGGGATTTCCCACAAGCCTTGTGGATAAGGACCCCACATACCAGGCTGCGTAGTAAGAACCGTATCCCCTCTACCCACTGATGTCTAAATGCACCTCAGGCTTAGTAGCCTCGAACTGTTCTTTCCAAGGCCCATTTTTTGGTCTGAGAAATCCCAGAATTCCTAAAAGCCAGAGTGATCCCCACAAAGAGGAAAGGTGGTCTGGGGAGGACTGTGAGAGCTCTGTATCCAAGTCTCTATAATTAGGTCGTCCTGGGGGAAGGGGCTTTTAGCTCTGTTCATTAAAGAACAAACTGAGACATACATTCTGTCTTAGTTGTGTGGCACTACATCCATTAACAGTAACAAGAGTTCATCTCAACAAGGTCATAAATCTTTCTTAGGTGACTGAAGTACTTCTGTATCCTCTTAGAAGAGCATTTCTTGAGTGGGGATTTTCGCCATAGGCCTCTTAGGCTAAGAGAACCATCATAGACTAGACCCAGCAATGAAGCAACCACGTGGTTCTTTACAAGCTTTGTAGTGGGTGTTGCAATAGGACCTCTGCTCAATGGAGGCAGCAAGAAGAGAATTGGCTTATCCACTGCCACGTCCCCAGGCCATCTTCCTTACAGGAAGACCAACCGCCATGAGCTTCCTTTGATCATCCTTCAGCCTCTTTTTCCAGACCCCCAAGGAACCTGGGTTTCAGACCTCTGCCTTCTAACCACACTCATGCCCTTTAACAATGTCTACCAAGAATGTATGTTTCCAGCCCCAGTCTTTCCTTTGTACCCTAAGCTTAATCATTGCCTAAGTATGGGGGAGGTTGCAAGGGGAAACAGCAAGGGTTATGGGGTTTGCTGTGGGGATGATGAAAATCTTCTAAAGTTGATTGTGATGATAGACAAGACTTGCACAGATGGTGATGGATGTAAAACTCTTATAGACATTCACAGTGTACTCAAAGCCATTGAAATCGATGAATTGTATGGTGTGTGAACTATATCCCCAGAAAGCTATTTTTGAAGACTTCCTTAGTCCTCATCAGAAAAGGCTGTAATGTGGCCAAGGAGGACTTTTGTTTTTTCCTTCTTCCCAAACTTGCTAACTTGATTTCTTTGGTACTGGGGATTGAACTCGGGTCCTTGTGCTTGCGAGGCAGGCACTGGAACCACTGAGCCAAATCCCCAGCCCTCAAACTTGCTAACTTGAAAGGATGGCACCAGTCTTCACCAGGTGATTTAAACAAATAACTCATGATAGTTCCCCACCTGCTTTTCCTATACCCCCTACCCAAGCCATCAAGCTCTTCTAGTATACTTTACAGAAAAGTCCCAAATCAGCCACTTCCCACTGGCCTCCCAGCTTCCTCCTACCCATCATTGTCTCCCTTGTGGGTTGTGGTCACAGAATACCAAGTGTTCTCCGGGCCTCTCTGTTCTCTTTCCTTACCATTCAGTCAACACGCACACACCCCCGAGGTCATAATCTGCTTTCTGTGCCCAAAATTCTGCCTGCAGTCCTGACATTTTGGAACAATCCAAACATTTTACAAAGTCCCTGCCTTCCTTCCCAATTTTCTCTCCCCTATTCTGCCCCTCGCTCCAGGTAGATTTCCTTGCTGTCCCTCCAACACTCCAAGTTTACACCTTCCTGGTGGTCTTTGCATTCGCTGTTCTCTCAACCTGGGATATTCTGCCCATAAGTCTTTGTATGATTCACTTTTATCATGACTCAAATCTCTGCTCAAATGTTGGTTTCTCAGAGAGGTCCTATTTAAGGAAGCATCTCGCTTCACTCCCAACGCTCTGCCTTATTTTCTGCAGTGCTTATCACCTGAAATAACATAAGTTGCATATTTACTTACATAATATCTGTCTCTCCTGCTATAATGTCTCCACGGGTATATGAATTTTGTTTTTTTTTTTGTTTGTTTGTTTGTTTGTTTGTTTTGTCTGCCATGGCCTCTTTCCACCTAAAGCATTGCCTGGCACATTTTAGGAGCTTTGTGATTTGTTGAGTGAATAAAACAATGGATTCTCTGACAGGAAAAAAATACGAAGAACTGGTTCTTCTCAATGACCAGCACCAACAAACAAGCAGACTGCCTTCCCCCTGGCTCTACTATGACTCTGTGTAAGGCAGCTTCCTTATCCCCTCATCCCTGGGACCCCTAGAGCTGTGTGGAGAAGCTAGAGGAAGAGTGAGAAAGACTCCTTTTTAGTACCCAAAATCCGAAAGCTAGAGTTTGTCCAAGCCTGAGAAATGATCCATCTCATTAACTGCCCTCCGAATTCCCCTGCCTAAGTCGCTCTCCATTTTATGGACATATACCAAGCTTCCTTACAAAAGAGGAGAAAACGAGCTGCTATTTCTGTAATGGACTGCAGTGTGCCTGCAAGGCTCCCCCAAATGATATGCTGAAGTCTTGGCCACTGGTTCTAAGAATGTGGCTGAATTTGAAGATTGGATCTTTGCAGATGTAAGTAAATTACTGTCGTTAGGTGAGGATCTCAACCAAATATGACTGATGTCCTTGAGGGGAGAGGAAAACTCCAGGGGAAAGCAGACAAAAAAGAAACTAAGGGAGAGAACATCAGGAAGCGAAGGAGATCAACATGGAAGTGTGGCGGCCTGGGGTTCCCAGAGACTGGAAGGGGCCAGGAAAAACCTCCCTGAGAGGAATCTGAAGGGGCCCAGCTCCTGGGGCCTTCCTCTTAGCCTTGGAATCTCCAGGACTGGAAAGACTAAATTTCTGATTATGTTTGGGTTGGGTTTTTTTGTTTGTTTTGTTTTGTTTTTGGAGGGTTTGGGTCCGGGGATCAAATTCAGGACCTTGAGCTTGCAAGGCAGGCAGTAAAACCACTGAGCTAAGTCCCCAGTCCCAGATTAAATTTCTATTGTTTCAAGTTTCCCAGTTTGCACTGCTTTATTCCGACAGCCATAGGAAACTAATACACATGCTATTTGCTGTCCAAAGCACAAAGTGTGAAAACACCAAGTTTCCTTCTGGAACCCAGCAGCTCGGTGTTCTGTGGAATTGTGCAGGCCTGACTTGGGTGGGTGTTTCCAGTCCCTGAAATGTACATACATTCATAGAGGGCTTCGACTCGAACATGTGGGTTCCAAGCGAAAACTCTGTGCTTTGTTCTAACAGCTACGATCAACTTCATCCACATCCAAATAGAGGGACGCGTATTTTTCTAAATTAGCTATCATCTTCCTGTCACACAGCTTCAAGCACTTTTAGGATGAAGCTTGGTATAGATCTGTGGGGGAAATAGGTAGAAAAGCATACAGATAGAACATGTAGATAAAAGCACCTTGTAACGGTTTAGGTGAAACTGTTCTAATCCATAACATCAATAATTTGGATGAGTTTTGAGCTTCTGATGGCAAGAACCAAGCTGTGCACATATTTAGGTTTTATTAGGTGTTAAATAGCACATGTTGTCCAACCCAATGGAACAGATAAGAACATTTCCTTCCCAGCAGCCCTAGAAAGAGGCCCCCCTGCTCCCTGGTCCCAAGGGCAGCAGCACAGCCTACATGTATTAAGTGTAACTATGAGTGGGTTACTGCTTTAAGGTTTTATATGAACTGATGTGTTTGGCCCTCCAGACAACCTAATTGGGTAGGTGGAATTATTATACGAACTCTTTAGATATGGAAACTGAGCCAGTGACCAAATAAGTATTGAAACCAAGCTTCAAATCCAGGCAGTATACATGCAGTCTGGGCACTAAATTATTAAGCTCCACTCTCTCTACTGGGATGAAGCCTGCAAATTCAGTCTCTTGTTGAGGTTTTGTGAGAGACCAATAAATAACTCTCGCCTGAGCTCTGACCTCATTGGGAAATAAGAGAATCGGCAGGAGGCCAGAACATTACCTTCATTAATACAGAGACAGTGCTGGAAGAGGGGGCCCTCTGCGAAGGCCAAAATGGACTGGCCATCTGTCCTCCCTCCAGGCTGGACCTTGCAGCAGCCATCTGCCCTGCTGATCGGGAGGAAGCCAGAAAGTGAAAGAGATCTCAGTGAGAAATGAGGGCCACTGCTGTCGCCCTCCTCCCTGAAGAATGGGGGGTAGAGACTGGGTCTAAAGGCCAGGAGTAGTTAAGAGAAGTCCCTCCCCACAGAGACCAAGAGTGTAGAGAAAAGATGATCCCGCAGTCTGCTTTCAAGCTTTTCTCCGTGAAGATCCCCTCCATCGTCTGCTAAACCAGCACTGCCCACGCGGCACTCACGCGGGTCTTCCTCTCTAGGCCTTCAAATGATCCTTTATTCCAGTTAGAAGTCTCTGTGCTCAGTGCTGTTGTTACCCCTCTGCAGGAAAATTAGAAGCAAGGCGTCCTTTTCAACTTACTCTGAATTGGGAAAGATGGAGCGTTCCTCGTTAAAGTGCAATTTTCACGGGGAGGCCTGTTGACCCAACACAGTGAATATCTACTAGAGAAATTTCAAGCCACAGCATGGTGCTGCAGGAAAGATTTTTGAGCAGGGAGAGCCTGCTCTGGGTACATTAGGCAACAAACTATCATATCAATTCATACAACTGGCTCTGCCCATCTGCGTAAAGGCCTAGTCTACACGGGGCTTTTCCAGTGCTGTTTTACTGTTCTCAGAGTCGCAGGCCACCAGAGGAACAGTCAGCTCCCACACATTTCCCAAAGGTTCACTGGGTCTCCTTCTGACCGTCTCAGTCCATGTCTCCTCCCGTGACAGTCAGGACTCTGTCTGTCTTTGTACAATAAGAAAACTCCCAGATGACGGTAATGTAAATAATAGATGTTTAATCTTCTCTAGGGTAGGTAATGCTGGAGTTGGAGACTCTAGGTTCAATTTGATGGCTCGGTGAAGCCCTCGGTGACCTAAACCCCTTCTATATCTCTTCTCCACTCTCGCTACAATGTCTTCATGGTTCATTGTGGCTGCAGGTGCTCTATCCTGTGCATCCACGTTCCAGACAGCAAACAGTGTGAGACAACGAAGAGAAGGAGAAGAACGTGCCAGGAAGTCTCATATAACACTTCCATCCATATTTGGGCAGAATTCAGCCACATGGCTACTCTTTATGTATCTGTTACCTAGTGCCACATAGCAAACAACCCCAAAATTACTGCGGTGTACAACATTAAGCTTTATAAGAAATTGACAGCACATTGTTAAAAGATACATACTGTTCGGCATGCCAAGCATTATTAGTACATATTTGCAGATTGGCTAAGGTTCTGCTCATCCTGCCTGGCCTCAGAAGTTCTCAGACTGCAGGGGTTGAGCGAATTCTACCTGTAGGTCTGTGTTTCAATTCAATGACTCAGTCCCCTGTGTCTTTCATCCTCCTTGGGCCAACCGGCCAGCCAGCCAGGACATGTTCTTCTGAGGTCCAAAGAGCAGGTGGAAATGGGTGACACCTGTGAGGGTCTAGACGCAAAACTGGCTCATTACCACTTTAGCTCACACGCTCTTGGCCAAGGCTCAGGCATAAGGGTAGGCCCAGGGTCAAGGAGCAAGGCGTACAATCCTTCCACGACTGTGCAGGTAGTTAGACAGTAGAGGGCTTGAGGGACAAAATAGTCAAAAATAAAATGTCTGCCAGTTACAGGTAAATGAAGAAAGCTTCACTTATTATACACTTGTAGCTAGTCCAAGAGACCTCAATGTGTACTATATTTGTAATCGTTTATTAGGTCATTTTTGAGATATCAACATTCCAAAATAACCCCTAAGAGAAATACCGAAAAACATGATATCACCCTCATTCCCTCAACCCCAGCAGTGAGCCTTGTGTGCATAAAAAGGGACCCAAACTCCGACTTGAGACAGATGTCATTGTGACACTGCCTGCCTTCTTGCTTGAAGACATAACTCTCTCCATTCTGCTTTACAGTAAGTTCTACCTGTACTACTGCATGGCTGCCTTTGTCTCTTGAATGAACTCTTTCACCAAAGTCACAAAGAACCCAGAACCAAAGAGCAATGGCCTGGCTCCTCACAGAATCAGGACCCAGCTTCCCTGTGACACCATGATGAGGACATAGCAGTGGCCTGATTCAGAGTAGGGTGGAGAAATGGAGCCAGGTCAGGCTACCCAATCTTGCAGGGAACCTAGAAAAGTCATGTTCTGGTTAAATCACAGACTTTGCTAAAGAAGGGAAGAGCAGGAATCCAGAGACGGTTGTCACTATCACTACACACTCTCA
Organism: Fukomys damarensis; assembly: GCF_012274545.1. Classification (NCBI taxonomy): domain Eukaryota; kingdom Metazoa; phylum Chordata; class Mammalia; order Rodentia; family Bathyergidae; genus Fukomys; species Fukomys damarensis. Next base: position 9,895,598 of record NW_022900928.1, read on the forward strand.
CACGTTCTATTGACTTTGTGAAGTACAAAGACTTCCATAGTTCAAGGTCATTGTTATTCTTGTCCTCGCCTTAAGACAGTGTTATGGAGAATTGAGAGCCACTCATAAGAAGTAAAGAAGAGGGTGTAGGGGTTGCACATTAAGATTGTCATGGGCCTCCACTTACAAGTGTTCTCCACTTTGGAACAAGTGAGGAAGAATGATTTTTTTAAAATACAGTATCTCAAAGCCTGTGCTGAGGAAGATCAGATTCAACATTAGCACCAGAGGTGCCCTGGCCAGGAAATACCGATGTGCACTTCAGAGGCCTCAGGGCCCTGTGTCCTGGCTGACAATGTCTGCCTCCTATGCTGCCGTGGAAGGCACCCACTTGCCAAATCCTAACCTACATTTCCAGCCTTGGTCCTCACTTCCCCTCACCATATGGTAGACTTTCCACAGGTACCCATCACTCATTCTTATTTGCTTTTTATCTACCTGGAAGGCTGCCCCCCTGCCCTCCTGATGGTCAAAGTCCTCCCCATGTACCAGCATGAGGTCCCGATGGATCCTCCAAGCCACAGGTAATTCCCCCCTCTACCCCACTCAGTCTGGCCTTGTCCCGAATCCTTCTGTGGTTCCCAGTACTTCCTACTGTATGTGAGGGCCCCAAAGATGCAGGTCCTAAACCCTAGCACACTGCGGGTGCCTGCGAGAGAAAGACTCGGTCTTACTCATGTTTCCTTGCACGTTGTAACTCTGAGCTCTGTTCCTCAGACAAAACCCACACTCACTATTTGCTCATTTAACTCTTACAAATATATTTCTGAGTATCTGCTGTGTGCCACAAACTGCTAGGCACTAGTTGAGCCATTTGAAAGGCATTAGAGGAGCTTTGGATTGCAAAGCCTCCACTCCTGCTATGACTCTGAAGACAGCAACAACGCCTCCCACCGTGTCCTTGTGCAAATGTAATTCCCACAAGATGGAGTGTTGTGAGAGGATCTGTGTCGAGGATGGGCTGGAATTGATGACCTTGGGGTTCTGTGCCACGGGGAGACTGAATCCCCAGTTTCAGGAAAGAGGTCCAGAGAACAGAGGCAGAGAGTGACTCCAATGACCAGGAGAAGGCACCTGCAAAGTCCAGGGAGAGGAACAGTTGCCAAGGAAGCACAAGACGAAAGGCTGGATGGAACAGGTCAGCCTCGTCCTCGTAGCAGACATCAAGTGAGCTTGTCCCACAGACCCTCGTACCCTTCTATTATTCACAGTAGGTTGCTCCTGCCATGAATGTGTGGACCCCACACTTCCCACACTTGACCTTACCCTTACTTAGGAATAAACTGGTTCGAGGGGTTATAAAAACACAACAGAGGATCTCCAACTGGTACAGTGTGTGCCCAGCATCTGCTTGGGAATACTCAGAAGAAATGCCACTCAGAGTGCAGAGAATGAGAAAGGGAAGGAGACAGAGTTGATAACGGTGGACACTGAATGATCTGGGCACAGGTGCTTCCACCCCACAGATGACCAGAGGACCCATGCTGGGAAGATAAGACCAGTGCTAAGCTGGCTTTGTGCTGCCCCGTGCACCGGCAGAAGTGGTTTTATGGCCCAGCCTAGGTGTGTGCGTGAGATGCACTGCTGTGAGCTTCTTTGGGGCCAGAGCTCGGCCACAGGATGGACCCCTTACGCTCTTGGAGTAGGGATTTGAGCACTTGCTTTGAGGGCTTTTCGTTTCCCTCCAAGAGTGGCCCAGATCACTCCTGTAGCTGTCCAGTGCCAACTCAGAGGCAGCAAGAGTGTGTCATAGGCACTGTGACAGAGTCAGGCGTCTGGGTCAGCAGGACAGATGGGAGAGACCATGGCACAGGATCACAGGGTGCCATCTCTGGGCAGGGAACACAGGGGCTCCCAAAACACAGGACTGGCACTGGTTTGTTTATTTGTTTAATATGGGAGTCGTCCTAGCAGGCTCTGAGTTCCTCGAGATCTGGGACTGCTTTATTTAATTTTGCCTAGGGCAGTGCAGGAGATTTTGAGATTTTACTGAATTGGAATAAAGTTGAATTGAAAATGGACCAAATAATCATTAAAATATGTGGAGGGACTTAACTTGCTCAGTCTCCTTATGCAGATCTCGGATCTACCCAGACATTCTCTCTCTCTCTTTCTCCCCTTCTCTTCCCCCACCTCCTCTCCCTCATTTTCTCTCTCTCTCCTCCCCATGAAGGATAATTAATAATTCAGCAAACAATAGTGCATTCTGGTGGTCAAGAATATAACAATTTAATTGATATTTGTTTCTGCTACAGCACAACAATATCTCACTTTCCCACGAGGGCAATTTGCCATGGCTGTTCCAGGCTTCTCACAATAAAACCAATCAAACCTAGGAAAACCTGAAGTCCATTGGTTAAGAAAGCAAGATAGTGGGCAACGGGCTTGGAACAGACACAACCTCTCAATGATTACGTTTTAAACACCGATATTTATTTAGGGTTTTGTGGACGCATACATTATTAGGATAAATTCTAATTTATATCTGTATAGAATAGGCAAATATATAATACAATAAATTGCATTTATACACATAAATACAAAATCTGAGGTAGGGCCTCAAGAATGACTTAGCAAGTGAATAATTCACAGTATATAATATGTACTCTAGAAGGTATCTATGATGCATCATTTGCAACATAATATATTTTCTTCATGTACAGTTAATGAAAAAATATAAGGACCTGATTAGCGAACATATCTTTATTCCTGTGTAACAATATCCACTGAAGATGCTTGCATTTAGGATATTATCCAAGTACACAATTTAAGAAGTAAACTATCCTTTGATAGGTCCGTAATAAAGTGCAAAAAAAAAAAAGAGCAACAAACGAGAGAGAAAACAATTCCTGGTGAATTCCCAAGTATCGCCTTAACAATAAAAATACACCTAGAAGGCAAATGGTCACCTGAAGATGTATTTCATCCATGGCAGGCAAATCAAACCACCGCTCGCTTTCCAAGATGATGAATATTCAGTCTGAAAACACTTTCTCTTTGGCTGCAGGCTGCTCAGATGTGCCCGGAGCAGAGACCACCTAATTCCTTGGCCTTTCTGGACAGCCAAAGAGAAATCTGGGCAAGACAGGCAGCTTCGCTTTCCAAATCTCAGGGCCACTTTGTGGGAAAACGCATATCTAGATGGAATCACCTGCCTCTGCTTCCAGCCTGCAAGTCTTCTGCTTGATACCCAGGGCGAAGCACCGAAATGCTCACTTGTTGGCCTTGTCCTTTTGTCCCTGTGAGATAACCTGCCATACAGAGCCCCCTCACTCAAGCCATCTGCCTCCAAGAGCCGCGTCACAAACGCAAATCCAGGAGTGACCACAAAGGTGTGATGTTGCCACCACCCACACAATAGCTTTTGTGAAAGCTTCTAGGAAGAGGACAGTGACTGACAGCCAGGAGACAGAGAAGAAAGAAAACTCTACTTTTAGGCATAGGTAAACCATGCCGACAGGAGAAGGTGGACAAGCACACGTAGATAACAAGACAAAAACGTAAATACAACTCAACTCCCAGTATCGCGATGGCATAAAGACATTTCAAGTCTTACCCGAAGATCATTTCATTAAACTCTTTGTAAGGTGCTGCTCACTGAAATACAAGCTGATTACATTTCTTCTATATTAAAAACTCAGTGGAAGCTTCAAAGGCGTTGAGGTCATTCAGATTTTGCACTGATCACCGATTTCATGCAATAAATAAATAGACTGGGGAAAAAAGGAAACAATTGCTAAGGACACATTGGCACATGACAAACACAGCATGTGACAAAAAGATGAAAAGTTGCTAATATATGAGATAGATATTTGCATAAGAAGCCACTACCATTATAGTTAAGAAATATACATGTTTTTCTCTTTTAAGGAAATTACAGGGTTACTGTTTTTCAATATGGCTTGTTTTTCTCTGAATAGGTTTCTGACATCCGTTGGTGTTAGGAAATAATTTCACAAGTGGAAAATGCCCCGAACACTCTGCACAGTGTCCCAATGAAAGTCTTTCCTAAGCAACTCAGTTTTTCCCCAGTTTGAAGGGAACTCTTCGGGTGGCAGGTTACAACCATGCTACTCATTTTATTTTTGTTCAGGTGGGGTTTTTTTTCTTCCGATTAACTGCACATTCGTAATAGCATGGAAGCAATCCGTCTGGTCAGACACATCCCAGCTCTCAGCATCTCGGCCAAGCCCCTAGGAAGCATCACACTATAAACACGAAACGACTGGACATACCTGGAGGCTGAACCATCCGCCAGAGAATGCCTCAACTCCCAACATGACCATAAACACTGACAAAACTAAATTTAAAATCTCCTCATTTCCAGATAAGTTCGGAACCATTCACCTGAGCACGTCTTTTTGAGCAAACTGTATACGAAATTTGAAAACGGTAGGGCACAGAGGTTGGCAGGGGAACCCAGCTGGTTTTGCTGGACAAACCCTAACGCACACAAATACAATATAGATACCCCCAAATACAAAACACTGCCTAATGAGGAGGTCTCCAACCTCACAGCTGAGTTAGAGTGCAGTCTGTAAATGGCAGCATTCATGGGTGGGGAGCACCCCACTCCTTGTAGTAACAGAAGCAATAACTAGCAGAAGTAGGTTCGGTGTCCAGGGTCAGACTCAATTTCAGCCAGGAAGCAAAAGGAAAGCCAAAACCCATTCACCCAGACATGAACAAGCCAATCCCATGAGAGAATGCTGATCAATTTAAGATCTTTTCTTCCACCTTTGGTTTGGAAAGGCTATAGATAATTCCCAGACCTCAATTATTCCTCCCCTCCTCCCTTCCAGACATCAATTGCTGAGGCTAATTTTTGGTACCACCCTGTGCCATCTGGTATGGAAACGGGGTTTCCTCATCAATATGGCTTTCTTGGGAGAAATCTGATGGCAGACAGGTCAGGAAGGCAAACACTAGACAGGCAAGGCCACACTTCAACTTCCTGAAAGTGAGCTTCAGAGAAGATCCGGCTTCAGTTTCTGGGAAAGAGTCTTCCAGGTCTAACTTTGAGAGACGAGGGGAAGAGGACAGGAAGAGAACAGGCAAACATACTGCAGACGAGACACAAAAACCTACATTCAAACCCACCTGTGTTTCCTTTCCCAACACCTTTCCCAGGCTCCTCTGGAAACCTGGACAGTCACAACCTTGTAGGCAAATGGTGATGCTCTTTGCCTTTTTTTAAAAAAAGAAAGAGCGCAGGGGAAAAAATAGCTCAGACATTTCAGGTACAAATGAAGCCATCTTTTTAAAATGCTAACACTAAAGTCTGTTGTTGGGTTTCACTGCTTCTAAACAGGATGAAAATGCCACGCCAATATACAAGATTTGAACTGAATATTTTTTTGCCTGAGACCCTGTAATATGAAGACAAATGAATAAGAAGATGATTGAAATGGTCTCCCCTAAGGGAAACGATTTTAGGTTTAGATATTAATACTATAAAAAAAAGAAAAGCCCAGACCACACTATTCTAAACTCACCATCTAGTGATTTCTAAGATATTTATAAGGACAGAAAACACCACTACGAGTACACACTACATAAGTACATAGCACATTTTAAAAATTTCGTATATGCATGTTCAGGATTTAAGAAGATAATAAAGGTTACGGCTTCTCCAATCTCTGCAGACATATGATTCACTCTCATTAGAGTGCAGTTACAATGAGCACTGTGGATAGGAAACTCTTAAAATTGAATTGGCTAAATGTAGTCTTAAAAGCTATAGTCTTAACTGGATCACTCACTACTTGCCTAAGCTGCATTTATCAGAAACTTCTGTAAACACAGTGACCTAAGCTATGCTACTGGAGCAGTGAATATTATGGTTCCTTTCCATTAAATTCTTCATGTTGCTGATTTCTCTGTGACCACAACTGGCATTTGCTATGAATGGAAAAGTTGAGTAAAAATGAAGACACTATCCATCTTTTAAGAGTTTGCGTCTGATATATATAATATATAGACAGAGCCAGGGTAAGTCTTGTTTTCCCGGAGGTTGAAAGACACAGTATCTACAGTTTATAGAAAAACACTTAGAGAAGACGAGACAAAGGATCATGACACTGAAGCACGATACTAAATATCACACAGAAACCAGAATGGAGCTCTGCTATGAACATACAAAATGAGGCACAAATTATAGGATGGCTTCTTGCGCAGGGAGGAGAAAGGACTAAATGATGTCACAAATATTATTTTTTTAAATAAAGGTGACTAAGGACAAAGAACGGACACTTTCTTAGCCCCACAGCATGCAGGAGAGGAGCATCCAAGTTTGTGGTATCCTTGCTCCAAACGAGGAAATAGGTCTGATGATGAAACTATGAACTTACCAGCCTCAGTGGTGTCCAAATCTACCAGCTTTGCTTTATATTCAAAACAATGCCTGGCCACTGCTGTCCCCCTAAATGTACCGCACCCCAAACTTTGGGGGCCTGAAAGGAATCACTGGATTACAGCTCTGCAATGCTGATACGCCCACCTGAACAGTCCTGAAATTCTGCCCTTCTACACCTGGCATCCCCGTGACAACACACAGCAAATCCTCCTGTGGTAACCAAGACATGTTCGTTCACCTCCTAGCACTCCCCAAGCCAAGGGGCCCCATAGGAAGAGACTATGCTCAGGGAACCAACCCTTCTGGAAACGCACACCATGGACACAAACAGTGCTTCAAGTGGTCCGTGTAGCTCTCACTATAGCATGCCACACTAGGTCCTACTTTTCTACATGACCACACTCATGCATGGTTGTGAACCAAGATATGCAGGGGAAAGAAGCAGAAAAATGAGAGGGAACCTGGGAAAATCGTACGGGGAGGGGGAGGGGCAGAGAGAACAAACAGGATTAAAGTCTGGACCTTTCCACACCACTGGACTAGCACTGGGTGCCCAGTTCCAAATCCTTGACTGGCAGTTTCAGTCCCAGGGAAGAGGTTCCCAGGGGGTCGATCATGTTTTTGTAACGCTCCCCGCGGTGCTGAGCTAAGAATGGACCCCAGTCTGGCTGCGGCGAGCACACCAACTTCAGCCTCTGCAAAGAAGTGGAAGAGACACACGTGGTTACAAAAGTAACGTCCCCGCTAGGACCGTGCTAAGCAGTCGGGACCATGCACATTAGGGACATTTGCCATGGCCCCTGCTGAGGCCAGAACTCTCCCTGCTCAGAGAGAAGGAGTTGGGAAGACCCAGCCCAACAATGAACCAGCCAGACATTAAAAAGACGAGACTCAGTTTGCTTCATTTGAAACTATTTACATCACCCTGCAAGCAATATAACAACGGTGCGTGGTTGTCTTGCCCGAGATTAATAGAGGATCAAGGGCCCAGATTTTAATTATACTTCTTTTCCCTCCAAATGGAGAAAATCTGCAAGCTACTGTCTGTAAAAGACACGCGCTCAATTACTTTTGTTCTGTAGTCTCAATGGTGGATTGCTGCATCAAAATAATTGGATTTTGTTTAGCATATTTCCCAAAAGTATATACATGATCAAGACAAAAAAAAATCCCCAAGTTACACTGCCAAGAGTGAGCAAAGGTTTTAATGTTCCACGGACAAAACAACAAAAAAATATGCATCAGACTTGGTTCTGACTTGAGTAGTGTGGGTTCTTCCAGGCGAGCTAAAAGTAATGGGAGTGTCTCTACTCCATCAACTGAAATTTTTATGGAAAACATAATTTGTCTGGAACATTTTCTAGAAAAAAAAGAAAGAAAACATATTTCTGGCTATATAAGGGGGAATAATTATATGTTTATTACCTATTAAAATGAAGCTGGTTCTTAGAGCTGTTAGTTTAATCTCCCCTAATCATCCTTTTGCAACCTTTGTGTCCCCGATCAACCGTAATAAATTTGTATGGCTGACTCACTGGTTTAGAGAATTTAGCCTAAGACAACAGAAGCAGGAGCTAAACTGGGTTCTGTTCCAAGGGAAAGTGATTTCTGGGCCTCACTGTGGGGAGGTGCATCTGGGGCACGCGTAAGTCCTCTCTGGAGGAAAATGGGGCCATAGCTACTTTATCTCAAGGCGATGATGAGTGGGCCTTCCCGAGGATGCAAAGCAGAACAGGGCTTCGGTAACAAGACCCCATGCCTCCCCATGCCAAGGCCCCTCCACCTGCAGGCAGAGGGGTACAGAAGCTACCTGCCCCATGCGGCCTGCTTTCCCTTCCATGCCTCTTTCTCTTATCAGTCTGGCTACCAAGAGCAACACCTCCATGGCTGTTCCCTGCCCTCCACTGATGGATGTTTCTTTACCCTGGTCTAGTCCTGTGCTTCTCAAACTGGAGCAGGCATCTGGATCACAGGCAGGTCATTTCAGGGCTCCGTTTCTCCATATTCTGGTTCAAAGGAGCTGCCTGGTATCTGATGGTTTGCATTTCCAACAACCTCCTAGGTAGTTCCTGGACCAAAACCTAAGTAGCACCGGTGAGGTCCAACACATCCCCAGATGGTCCAGACAGAAGCAGGGCTGATGGGCTCCCAGCATCCCTAAGCACGTGACTCCTCATAAGTAAGGAAAGCCTGGCCATACTGCTCAGGTGGCTCAACAAGCAGCACTCTCCTTTGGTTCCCCTGGAGTGAGCTGGGGGCTCTCTGCATTACAAATGGAAATGGGTCCAGCAAGGGACTGCTTAAGAAAGCCAGTCCCACCTCCTTCCAGTGACTGCTGGAACTCTCATTAAGTTAGACTCGTGACACGGATCAACTTGGACCCCTGGGTCATTCCTGACACAAGGACAAGAGGAACAGGTACTGATTGCAAGCTTAACGGTTAACAGATGTTTGGGTTGGAATGAGGCTCAGACAGAGAAGAACATCGGGAGAGGGGGAAGCTGATGTGTGTTAAAAATGAGACACAGGGATTTAAATTGTGGCTGAGGGGAGAGGAGGAGGAAGCTTTGGGAAAGAGGAGACACTGATCATTTATTCCCGAGAGCTGTCACCACGATGAGGAACAGCATAATAAAGCTCAGCCTGCGAACTGGCTGAGCCCTTCCGTTAGAGGACTAATACGTAATAAAAATGGGTTTAACAGAAATGGCAGCAACTGTAATCACTTAATCACCAAGTCTCCCCCTTGCATACTTCACTGAATCTTTCGTTTTTTTAAAGCAAAGAGCTTTTAGGGGCTGTCCCTTGGGAGAGGCTGGCAGGGGGACGGGGTGGGGAGAATTACCTCAATAAATCTGCCAGGGGCCAGATGCATTTTTATCACAAACATGATTGGGATCCAGATAACGGAGCAGGCGAGCATCAGCCATCCCAGCACCATGGACCAGTTAGGGTAGTGGTAGGAGCCGTAGGTCATGGGCTCCCACTGGTAAAAGCTGAAGCACAGGATAAACTGGGAATAAAAGAGAAATATAGGCATTAGGGTGGGGAAGTGCAGTGTTCGTTCGACAGGCAGGCGCGGAAGTCCCTCTTATGAGTCTCATGCTTTTGTATCTATTACCTCAGGTTACACCTGCGCTTGCCTGAAGTGAGATTTTCCCAATGAAGGAAGTGAATTTCGGAGAGGGCAGTGACATGCACTCAGCGGCTGACCCCACATTTGCTGTCCCCTGGGAACTGAGCCACACACGTGCACGACTACGAATGCAGCCAGGCTCAGAAGATGAGTGGCCAGGATGTCACCGGCTTAAGGGATCGCTTTTACTTTCCAGAATGATAATCCAGCTTTAGTTACAAGAAAGAAGCCTGTGAGATTTATGTGTTTTAATTTTTAACTTCTTGAATCTGCTTGGCTTGTTCCTTGACCAGGGCATGGCCCACTTCCAGAAGCTGCCACTAAAGCTCGAACCCAAAGTGGTCCCCAAGCAGTGACTGAGCCGGAAGCCCAGTGCTCTAATAAGCTGTGAAGAAGAGAATGCACGGCTGCCCCCTCACCGGACACAAGGAGAACAGGCGTCATCGTCACATGGAGAGCGGAGAACCCTGAGACCAACAGGCTAATCCGGGCTCCCCCACTAATTAGCCCAGGGGCCGTGATGTCTCAGACTTCTCTGCCAGGAGGTGGGTACAGATGGCACCACGTACAGAGCGCACGGGTCGGGGGAGGTTCTGGGAACAACAATCTGGCACTGACTCTACGGCCCCCTTTGCTGTGAGAGTGGTCACGATGCCTTTTCTGCCCACTGTCTCCGCCACCGCAAGCCTGGGCTGGCAAAGGCAGTGAGATCCCCCTGGGGGCTGGGCCCGCAGAGCTGAAAAGGACCAGGGGACACGAGTGCTGAGAACAGTGCGCCTGCAGAGTGGAGGGAGGGCTCCGGCTGCTCCGGAAAGGCCTTTGGGGGGCATTTCCCAGCCAGGACTACGTCAGTCCCAGTGTTTACCCCACCTAAGGTAGCTTCGGCCCAGAATTATCGTCCACTTGTCTCCTGCATCTCCACCTCTCTCGTCCTGTCGTAAGCTACAAAATAACTGCTAGAAAATGATTGCAGGGAATTCTGTCAGGAAAAATAACAGATGGAAGTGTTTTGGGAAAATCCTGAAGCACTATACCAATGTAAAGCATCTGCATTATTGCCACGAAGCCCAGGCTGCTGGAGCAAGCGATTATTTCAATGCAATAATAATTCAATATATTGATTCAAAGCCACACAAGCCTGGAGATAACTGTGGAGGAAAAAATGCTCCTGTGGAAAGAGATGTCCACTTTAGGCCTCTTTTTAAACACTGGCCCCCAAAGTTATAAGATTTATTTAAAAAGTCTATTGAAAGTATGGTCTCATGTAACTATGGAGAACCGGTCCATTTCATTTACTATATAAATAGCAATATATCTGCTTATGTGTGTGCATAACTTGGTAACGTGATCTGCCTGTGTATACAGTAATTCTGTGGGGAATATTTTATAGCTCTATAAATCCATGAAGGCGCGTATAAAAATGATCAATTTTATTTCGGGGGCTCCGAAGCAATTTAAACCTATAATCTTAGCCTGTTCCCCCCATGACACATACCCATTTCACAGAAGGGCAAATGGCAAAATGTAAGCATTGGGTTGTCCTTGGATACCCATTCCTAGGTCCACAAATATCACCTCAAACTTAGGGGCACCAATTTGTTCTTTGCTAACCTTGTGCCCCCTGTGGAGTCAGCTGTGATAAAATCCTGTCCTCCAGGGGGCTTGGCCACGAGTGATGGAGATGTAGCCACGAGTCAGGCCCACTCTGACCCTCTAGCGAATGGCGGCCAAAGCAGGTGCTGGGAATTCACAGGTTGGTGATGACAGTGGAACTGATAATGGAACTGGTTCAAGATACTTTCCAGGGCCTCTACAACTTTCTGACATGAGTTTTCTCATTGACATCAAGTAAGAACACAGCATAGTGGAAGAACTTCCTCAAGAAGCACAGCGAGTCTCTAGAATTCCTCTTTTCTAACATTTTGCTCATAAAGACTAAAACAATTTTAATGCAAGTACATAAAACTAACTCCACTTGGAGACAACAGCCTGGGCTTAGAACATGGGCTTGAAGCCTAGACATCTCTGGACTCAGGTCTTGGCCCCGAGCTCTCCAAGCCTCAGAGCGCATCTACTCAATGGAAAGTGTGGTCATGAACTTTAGAGACAACGTCCATCAAGTGCCTCCCTCACACGGGACCTCACCACAGACAGAGCTACTGAGGACTGTGTGATACGGCTCTGCAGAACAGAGCAAACTTCTCTCAAGCGTAATCTCTTCTAGGACAGCAGGAAAAGGAAGGCAGAAACTAGAAGAAATTCTAACTTGGACTCAGCCAACAGTAAATCACGAGGAGCAGTAACCGAAGGCGATGGCAGAGATGGGCAGAGAGAACACCGGGTGTCCGAAAGCCTGGCAGCTGAAGACACCCCAGGGGCTGTGCTGTCCACCGGCAGGGAACCCCAGTTCCTCACACACATCTTGGTCCCGAGCTCAGCTGGTGGATCTCTCCTGGCTCAGTCCTCTGCTACTCTCATACCCCAAATCGGGCGGGGCTTTTCAGACAAAGCCCAGACTCATTTGCGTGTGACATTCGGGGTCAGCAGGGAGAGGAGTGCCGAGAGGCTCTTCTGTAACAACGTCTAGCTTTTCTGAAAGAAATTGGGGCATTTTGATTAAAACTCCCTCTGTGACAGAAAGAAAGAGAAAAAATGGGGAAAGAAGGATTTCCTTTGCAATTGTATTTTCATCCATTCTATCTTTTATTTTTTTTAATTCTTTACTGATATTTATGATGCATAATTACATTCATTTTGAGAAATATCAAAAAAGACAGCAAATGTTTTTTTAAAAAAAGTATCACTAGAAGATGCATTGCCATTATTTCTCCTCAAAATATTCAAAATACTCTCCCTCGCTTCAAACACATGTATCCTATCATCCTCGGCAATGTGTCTTTTGCCCTCATACGTTTTTTTATTCAAATTTAAACATTCACACTATATTTTGATCACCATTTTTAAATTTCTTGATCCTCCCCCACCATTGCCTTGATCTCCTTCCCCATCTCCGTAAAACACTGTGTCCTTGTCGTGTTTCTTTTTTCAAAGAATAGTATGTGCTTATGCACATAATAATTGTACTTGTTGGTCCTGTTGCATAAGGAAAGAGTAGATCCTAAAGTGGAAGGTCTTAGTCTGGTTTCTACTGCCACCTACTGGGCCAATCAGAGGTTACACCTTCCTTGGGATTTGCCCACGTGACACCTGTAAACCGTGGGATTATAGGAAAGAGGCAGGAGAGGTAGAGAGGAGGGGAAAGCAAGCTCTTCATGAAGGACTGTGCTTGGAATGCAGAGTGAGGAAAAACACGGCTTATGGCAGCTGGCAAAGGCGGCAAGACGTGAATGTAAGTCCCTGCACAGATTTACTGGCCCACGAAAGGCTCTGATCTTTAAAAAGATTAATTTCAGATGGTCCCAAAATGTTGCCTTCACGCCGGAGGATGGCCAGATAGTTCCAAAAGCCAGCAGAATGAACAACAGAGTCTAACGTACTCTCTCAGCTGGAGAGCAGCTGCACCAAGCCACAGCTGGGAGCGTGCATTCCGGAGCAGCTCTCCGCTAGGTACCTCGGGGCTTTAGCTTGCTCATCCGCAGGTGGCGTTACTACAATGCCCCATAGAGTCAGCTGTGGTTTGGATCAGAACGTGCCCCGAATCCTCGCGGGTTCAGAGAGGGGGCTTTCGGAAGGTGACTGGATCGTGGGAGCAAGGTGCTCAGCAGTGGACACACCCACTGAAGAACTCAGAGCTGGCTCGTCTGGTTGGAAGAGGCCACTGGGGGCGTGAACTGAAATGATCTGTCCGGCCCCAGCTTCTCCCTTCTCTCCCTGCTTCCTGGCTAACATGATGAAAGCGGCTCTCCTCTCTGAGACCCTATCACCATGCCCCGAGGCCGGCTGACATAGAGATAATGCTCTCAAAGCCCTGAGCCAAGATAAACCTGTAGGCTTTTAAGTTGTGGATGTCAGGTAGTGTTTCCCAGGGACAGGAAAGTGACTATGAGAGAGAAGCTGAGGGAGACAAATGAGGACCCTTGGCAGAGCCTGAAACACGTTAGCACATGATGCACGTCGCCGTGACTGCCATTTGCAGCCAGCTCAAAAGACAGATCCAGGTAATGGGAAACCCTCCAAGGGCTGCTGCAAACACCCATTCATTAGTCACCGCTCTGCCCCTGACCAGCTGGCTGCCTTTAGGCAAATGTCAGTTTCCTCGCCCAAAAGACAAGGATAACACCCCTTCTACCAGCTTCCCAGATCCAGACGGTGGCGCAGGCACCTTGAAATGTAATCATCGCGTATGCATGCAAAGTGCTAGCCCCCTGAGAAAGTACGCAGTCCTTACAGTTAGAATGGTTGGGGTCACAAATGCCCAGCAGACTTTCCAGAAAATGTTGGGCTGGAATCCAATCATCATCTCTATGTCTTCACAGAATCGTTGCAAACCTGTAAATAAAGAAGCAGAGGAAGTGTGAGGCACAGAGCCCCCAGGATGGGGAGGGGGCAGGCACTAGAGCCCCTCTCTCCAGCACCACTGGCTGAGGAGGGCCCCTGCCTGCTGCCAACTGGACCCCTAAGTATGCAGAGAACATCAGACAAATGACCTGTTGCCAGGAAGATTAGGGCAAATCGCACATCTGAATAGATACTAAATACTTCCTGCGTAAGGTGTGAAGATGTCAGACCACAGGGACATAAAAAGCACAGTTCCAGCCCAGGTGTCCCAGCACGGCCACAGCCTGGAATGCCCCTTTCTGTGGCTGTTTTCTGAGGTGGCCTCCTGTGCTTAGGGACAAGTCTGACAAAACCAATCAGGACTGTGGTCAATAAATAGAGTGTCTTATGAAAGCCTCAGGATTTAGAGCAGAAATCACTGCATGTTGGCTTTCTGTCCCTCACCCTCCCAAGAAAACTTTCCCAGGGAATCCATAGATCTTTGCTCTGCATAAGAGGATTGTGATGTGGAAAAAAAACCAACATAAACCAAGTGGCCATCACTCATTTTGTCTCAACCAAAGGACAGCTATCTTCTTAGTTACTCAGCAACATCACTTAAGTAAAAGACAGAGGAGACAGTTACTGTCCTGGCCCACATAGCCAACCTCCCTACACTCTCTTGGTTCAGGAAGGTTTTCAAACCACCCCTTGAAGGGAAAAGCTGTTGAGGAATGTTTTAGAATCGAATGAGTTCCTACATTCCTTCCGGACTTGTTAGAAGTGTGGCCCTCTCAGAACTGTGGGTCCATAACCCTGAGCAGACCCTAGAGGATCCCAAGTTCAAGTTCCTTTGTACTCAGCAGTTCTGAGAATGCATCCAGCTATACATTCAAGCTATGAGCCCCTTGTGGAGAAAAGGAAACCCTAGTGCTCTCGAGTCTTGGTGGGAATATAATTAGTACAGCCGTTGTGGAAAACCTTCCAGAGGTTTCTCAAAGAAATTAAAAATAAAGTTACCACAGGATTCAGCAATCCTACTCCTGGGGATATAGTGAAAGGATTTGAAATCAGTATGCCAAAGAGACACCCGCACTCCCTGTTTACTGCAGCATGATTCACAACAGACCTGAACCACTGATGGGTGAATAAAGAAAATGTGATCCAAACATACACAAACACATATAGAAAGACTACGCACACACACGCACACACACATGTTTATACGATATTTAGCTCTTACAAAGAGGGAAATTACAACCTATGCAGCCACTTCAGTAGAACTGGAGGACATTATGCCGTAGGAAATCAGCCGGACACAGAAGGACAATTACTACAGGAACTCATTTATACATGGAATCTTTCAAAGTGGACTCACAAGAGCAGAGAGCAGAATGATGGTAGCCAGAGGCTAAGGGACAGGGTGCCGGGTGATGTTGAGCAAGGGGTACAAAGCTAGGGGAAAATGCTAAGGATTTGAGGTGATGGTTACACCAAGTAGCTTGACTCAGTATCCCGCTTCGCACATATACATCACTGTACCACACTGCATCCCGTAAAAATACAAAGCCATAACTTGTCAGCATGCAATAAAGCAAAGATACGTGCTTAGAATTTTAAAAATAAGTGTTGCTTCTCCTATGTATGTTATACCTTAATTGTAAAGTTTAGCAGAAAAAGGCCACTCCAGCCGTCAAAATCATGATGCTGGGATCATTGATGGCCCTCAGTGTCTAGGATTTGCTTCTGTTTCCTGTTAGGCTCGGAGCAGAACATCAGCGGAGCCCCCATCACTGAACCTCTGGGTCTCCTGGACAGAAGCCATCACAGAACACAGCCTGGAAGAGGGGACTTCTGGGAGCACCCAAAGCCACGTCTCACCAGTCGCTCCATAGCTTCTTGCTGCAGATGAGTTTGCTGCTCTACTTAAAGGCAAATCTGATCGTGGTGCAGGCGACACCACTGGACCAGGGCTGGCATCTGAACTTGCACCCCAGTGCTGCACCGAATGCACTGTGTCAACTTCCCCTCTCTGAGCTTCCTTTTTTTATTGACAGGACTGGGCCAAGTGAGCACTTGGGATCTGCTCAGGATGTAAAGGTTCCGGGTTGCACCCTTGGGTCAACAGGCAAGAAATGGTAGCTCTCAACCGCAAACTTTACCACCTTTGGGTTGATTTGTTTGCTTCCTTTAGGTTGTTTTCTTTTTTGGTACCGGGAATTGAACTCAGGTCCTTGCGCTTGCAAGGCAAGCCACCAAACCGCTGAGCTAAATCCCCAGCCCTTCCTTTAGTTTTTTATCAAATGCCCTTGGATGAGTGACTTCTAGATGCTATGCCCCATAAATGTAAGTGAGCAGAGAGAACCAAAGAAATGAAAGTCAAAGTTGAAGCCTTCAAAATCACACCAAAACACTAAAAGCAGCCCTCAGTTCTGAGAGACAGAGAAAGGATTCTAGAAACTTCTGCAGTTAACATCAATCCTGTAGCCCATTCTTCCTCCCCAGTAAACCATCCCCAAGAGATGATGACATTAATGTGACAGGGTCGGGGGTCAGACCTAAGGAAGACAACCAGCAGCCTCCTCTCAGAGGAAGGAGACCATGGCAACTTGTTCAAGCTTCCCAGAAAGGAAAGGAGTGGCACCCCACCCACTGTGGGAAGGGAGGAGGGGTGCTCAGTTCGCAACAAGAGGCACCTTGGTGCAGAGGCACAGTCCCAGGAGAGAGAGTGAAAGCGTGAGTCCTGGGGCCATTTTAGACCCAGAAAGTCATCTTCCTCTTTGGGCCTCCCATGGGGGATGAGGACACCTAAACTCTGCCTCAGACAGCTCCAGGTCCAGTGACTGCCGTCTGTTCTGCCAATCTGTAGGCTGGCCCTACAGATGGAGCCTAGGGGCACCAGCTGGGGGCTACCAGCTGACCCTGTGCCCACTGCTAAGGCAGGCTCTCAGAGTGCCCAGCCTCTGCCTCCCTCCAGTGCCCATCCAGCCCAGTCCTCAAGTGCCCCTGGCTCACAACCAAGTCCCCGCCCGAGTCCCTAGTGTGTCTGTGGCCATCTTCACCTTAGGCCATTGTTCAGAGGGCTTCTCCTGCCTGCTGTGTCCCGCTGACCCAGGTCCATCTGGCCTTCAAGTCCTAACTCATAACAAGCAAATGGTTCAGGGAGCCTTGAGCGTGTGGGAGAGATCTGTGTGCTGCATGACTTTTAAGTCTGGAGGGTGAAACAGCAAGTGATCAGGCCCCAGACGGGCTCTGAGCAGCTGCTTCTCCATGATTAGTCCTAATTAGCAGGGAAACAGGAGGCTGCAGGAAGGGGGTTGAACTCATGGCGGCTGCTCTAGACTCAATAAACAGAAGTGAGATTCAGAAATCAGTCTCCACCACAACCACACACAGCCAACCGTCTGGAACTGTGCAGTCAAGGACCTGCTTCAACTGACTAACCCGTCGCTTTCCCTGTGCAACTCGGGGGCTCCTGCCTTTGTAAACCATACTCAGCCCTGCTCTGGACAGAATCTTGGGTGGGGGGTGCTCAGGGTGGGGCTGGGGGTCCTGGATCTTGAGTTGTGCAGAGGCCCAGGCCCTCTGCCCAGAAGGATGCTACACCCGGATGACCTCCTGCCACCACCTGGGAGTTCTTAATTTTTTAACAGGGGAGTCCCCATTTTCATTTTATATTAGGTCCTGCAAATTACATCTCAGTCCTGTGTGTTCCTATGTACAAGTTATTCATTTAGGGTTAGTGTGAAATCCCCTACCTGAGACTCAAAGCCTTCTTTGCCTTGATTGGGAATTCAGCTTACCACGCCCTAAGTCTCAATGTTCATTCCTTTTCTATCATTTATCTCTGCGATGCTACCTTCTCAAGGCGTTACTGACCAGTCAGGCCCCGCTTTTGCTCTGGGCAGCACAGGAGTTCTCAACCGGGGAGCCACATTTAGCATTGATCTTCTCTGTATCTTCGGCATATTTTCTCTTCTTTGCTAGCTAGTTGACAATCTCCACGAATGAAGGAAGTTACCCGCCTCCTCCCTGTTTTGACTGGAGCCCACAGGGCACACAGGAAGCACTTCATAAATACCTTTCCACATATTTACCTGCATGAGTTATTAATGGACTAAAGTCTCTTCTTGCTAATGTTTACTGAGTTCCTGCCAGCAGAGCTTGGGAATCTTCCATCCTAAAGTGGAAGGTATATACAGTGCCATTTCAGCCAAAAACATCAGTGAACATTGAGGGGTCTGTAGAGTTCCAAGGGGTCTTTTCGTTTCTTGTTGGCTTGTTTTCATTTTATTTGGTACTTTAAAAAATCCTACTGAGTACAGCTAGGAGGATGAGGCAGCAGGAACTGAAAGAAGACTTATTCCATCTTGTACAAGCCACAGCCCAGTGGGACTCTAACACCCCACACCAGGTGTGCACAGAGACAATCCAGGGGTGAGACTGTTGTGGGAATCGACCCACACTGTCTCTTGAAGCAGGGGAGTCAGCAGGCAAGGCACCTGGCTCCTTGAGCTAGAAAGTCTCTGGATTGGCTCCCAGGAAAATGCGAATTACCTTTTCAAAGTGTTTCTTCTTTGGTAAAAGCCGGTGAATGCCACCTTTAAACCTGAAGATCTCCTCCCTGGCCTTTCAATCTAATGATGAAACTTGAAAATCATACCATCTGTATATTAGGCAGTAGAATGGCATCCTCAGTAGTCTAGAGATTATTATTATTATTATTAGGAACAAGTAGAGAGCACAGAACCTACAACTCGCTTGCTTATTTCTGAAATTCTGCAGCCAGGAAAACAATGCATCAAATCAATCAGGTTTGTTTTTGCTCTTTGCAAAGGTTTGTGTTCAAGTGCTTTATGCTAACTTGCTACTGGTTTGGTGCCTAAAGAAAGCTCTGCCTCCAGGAATACAATTCACTTATCTGCACAAGCTCTTTTGTCACCTCTAACAGCTCTGTTAGCCAATCTCCCTGTTTCTTGCTGAGATTTATTTCTTCACGCTCCACCTGGATCTGAGTCTAGCCTGCTGGTGTGAGGGTTGTGACCGCTGGCCCAATACCAGCACCCTTAGGGACCAGAGAGTTTCCTGTCCCCAGTAAATTTAGCAAAGCTCAGGGGCTGAAGCATTCAGGGTTTATTTATTCCTTCCAAACCAAGAGATCTAGTGCCAGATATATATGAGGGAGGAAAAACAAAGGCATTTGTCGTCTAAAAACAGAGATGTTAAAAGGTTTCTACTTAATGATGCTTTTAAACCACACTGAATGGGGCCTGTTCTACAGGAAAGATATGTGTGTGTGCGTGTACGTGTGTGTGTGTGTGTGTGTGTGTGTGTGTGTGTGTGTGTGGAAATGTGATTTCTGTGGCAATCAAAGTTAGGAGATAGGTAAATGAGGAGGTAAATGTGGTAACTGTCTGCAAAGAAGCTGCTACCCTGACTCTCCCAATGGACTGTGCGCAGACCTCAGCTTGTGTGGGGACCCACCAGGGGCCAAATTTCCAGAGGCGGTTCTCAGAGGCCTCGTCCTGCCTTAGTTTTGTTGTCTGGGTAAAAAGGTAAGATTCAGCACCATGGTTCTCACTGGGTTTCTGTCATTCTGCTCGGGTTAAAAAAGCACTTTGAAGCTTTGCCCTCCCTCTGACACCAGATCTTCAATCCCAGCATCACTGCGGGGCACCAGCTGTTTTATCAGCCAGAAACATTGGCAGCCTGGGCTCTGATCTCATCAGGACAGCTGGCGTGCCTGCCCACTCTTCTTGCCAGGAACTAAACTCTCCCTGCAGTGGGGATGTGATCTCCAAGTTGAGAAAATGTCCCCTTCAACCAACACCCAAAAATGATTGCAAGATCTTGCTGTTTCTGAGGTTCTTGGTTTTCCCATCTTGATGCCTGCACATCCTCCTCCATCTTTTTAATGTGTTTTCAAAGAAAGCAAGAAGCTGCTGAGCAGCTGTTGGGTGGGAAGCTCACAATTAGATTAAAAGTGGGATGTGCATATCAAAGACGCACAGAAGTTAACCTGGGCTCCCGTTTTAAAGAGTAGAGCTGTGCAGATACCTCCAGCCTGGACTTCTCTTCCTTTGGATTTAGAGGATGCATCTGACAGTACTCACCTGCTGTGCTCCAAGGGATACCTGCTTTTGTTTGAAGCTTAGAGCACATAACTGTCTCTTTTTGAGTTTGAAACACAGTTAGATAGTCTGAACTGGAACTTTTCACCACCACCCCTGATGTTTGCTATGGTGGCCTTATCTATCTCAGGGAGCCCTGAGTCTAGAGACAGTTCTCAGCAGACTTCCAGGCATAAAGAAAGCAGTAGCACTGAGAATCAAGTAGGGTTTCCTTGCGCTGGCCAACTTTGCACACAAGGACCAGGAGACCCGTTGAAACCTCAAGGACAAATACCTTCACACAAAGGGCAAAGATGACACCTGCTGGCCAGCCTGCTGGCTCAGTGTTCTTGATAAAGAGTGGCACTGATTACAGGATGCAGGTTGCTATGGTAATGGTGGGAAGGTAATCCGTAAAGGACCTGAAAGTTCATTCCTGGGAAAGCTGAGTCTGAGATACTGCACCACAAGCTCCACTGGTAAGAAGACAACTTGCCCAGGCCCCGTGAGCCAAGTCTCTCTGCTCCCACTACAGTGTCCAGAAACCAGTGGTGAGGCTGCACCATACTTCAAGCTACATGAACTCCATAGCTAGACCACGATTTCACACCTGCAAGATAACATCTCCTCCTGTAGCTGACCCCTGTTCCCAGATGTTAACTATTCACCTGCCAGACCACACCGAGGCCAGGGCCTAGAGATGTCTGAGTTTCACCATCAGTCACATTTGGCCTCTCTATGAAATCTGGATCATGGTGGTTCTGAGGCGAGCTTGGAAGTAAAGACGCAATTGTAATCCCATCATTGTCTTGCTGATAAGGGAACTCTGCTGGCCAGGGGTGGCTCACGAACCCCGAGGCACTGCCTCGCCTGCAGGCACAGCGACTCCCTTACCGTACACGTAGGAGATCCCCACGAGCTCGAAGATGGCAATGATAACGAGGGCATAGGAGGCAGCGTATGTGTCCACGAGCTGGAACATGTAAATTCCACCCTAAGGAGAGAGACACAGGCAACATCAAGTGGGCCCTGGAGCTGAGCTCTCTCCTTCCACTTCTGAAGCCAAGCATCCCCATCTTAAGGACTCAATCTCTCCTCTCTTCCCAAAAGCAATAACCTTCACTTGGCCAGGTACGTAACCTGGAGACTTTGCCAGGTTAGCAAAGCATTTCCCTGACCTGCTCTGAGTTCATCAACTGAACAAGCACCCAGAAAAGTGATTTAACGTCTTGCTTTTCAAAGATGAAGGTCAACATCTGAAGAGGTATATATGAAAGTAGCCAGGATGTTTTGGTTTTGTTTAAGCAAGCAACGATCCTTTGCACCCATGTAGCTGCATGCGATTGCCCTTCATATGACCTTTAAATTTTGCTGGACATCCTGCATGCTTTCCAACGTTTCTCTACCTTATTCTTTAAATCTCCTGACAACAGATAAAGCTTAGAAACCAACTCATTCAAATGAATCATTTTACAGATGGAGAAATTAAGGCCAGAGCAGTGATTTGCTCCAGGTCACAGAGACGGCAAGAGCAATGTGCACACTGAATGAGCCAACGCTCCACTCACGGAGACGCGTGGACTAGAAGAGGCTTGAGTGACTGCAGAGCACAATGTGTGTTGAGTGACAGATAGCCTGGCAATATGTCTAGCTGGCAAATCTGGGGTTTTATGTTTTCCTTATCTTGAAGTAGGACACACCTGTCTTGTTGGCTCAAGAAGGCTACATCTTAATTACAAAAATGCCAGAAGCATCCCTGGTGGCCAAGATGACATATTTCCTTCTGTGGTCAGAATCCCTAACCAACTGGAGCTGTTGACATGGAAATAGCGATGTCTTGGCTAAGCCTATGAGGTCTGAGAGCTAAGGGTAAAGGGACAGGGAGCCATCGGCTCTCACCCACCTGGCCCACCCAAGGCTGAGCCCAGCACCTCTCACCTGAGTGATCATTGGGAAGCCCATGATGAAGAAACAAATGCAGCAGCCCAGGGTAAAGACGGGCTTGTGCGTGCGCAGGTACTTGGGGAACTCATCTGAGATGGACGTCACTATGGTCTCAATGGTGGCAAACTGGAACAATGTCAGAAAAGCATCTCAGTGCAACTGCCCACTCGCAGGGCTCTCTGCGCGTCTCACCAGGGGTAGCTGTGTCTACGTTAGGTTTGGTTTTGAGGATGGCTTTCTATGTGGGGTCTGCAAGACCTTTGAGGGGCGCAACCCACAAGGCTATATGAGAGAGCTCGAGCAGGGTGTGACCTTCGGACATCATGCTTCTAGTCCCCAGAGGACACACTCATTCTTATCCATCAGGGCATTCTAAGCTTTGTTTTGTATTCATGAGATGTAAATTCCTCTTCTCCAGTTACCTCACACTTGATCTTCTACCTGAGGAAAAACCCTCCTTGCACCCAATGACTAAACTCTGAGGCTGTCAGCATGATTTGTAGTAGTCTCGGCCCCACCGCGATGCCCCTAAAATTGACTTCATATTATCCTCCCTTATCCAGCCCCACAGAATGTGCTGTGGCAAAATGACGCCAAGGGTGGAAGTACGCAGGCTAAAGCCTGGCACAGAGAACAGGGAGAGGGAAAGGCGAGACAACACCTTCTCTGTACCATCACACGAGCACCAAAAATGCAGCGTTATCCCCAGCTCACCATCCCCACCCTGCTCAGGGGACACCTTCCGGCACCCTTAACCTTCCCTAAATGCTGGACCCAGGGCCCAGGAAAGGGGTCTTCAGAAGGAGCCTGGGACAGGACTGAAAGGCGAAGGGAATCACCATCGTGTCAAGTCCAAGAGTGAGGAGCATCAGGAAAAAGATAATGGCCCAGAACGGAGAGAGGGGCAGCCTGGTTAAGGCTTCTGGGTAAACCACAAATGCAATGCCCGGCCCTGGAAGGAAGAGGAGAAACAATTATGGTCAGGCCCAGCTCGAAGTCCCTCTTCCCAGAGTCCACAAGGCCTCCTCTCCACCCAGATCCTGAATTATTACTTATCTCATGCGGCTTCCACTGTTTGTCATTAACTTTACTCACCTCCCCACATATCTAAGATCGGGCTACCTCTCATGCAAACAGCATGAGAAACCATATTTTTTATTGGATGAGTAGAAGGTAGACATAACAATTACACTCTAAAATAGTGATTCTCAATCCAGGTGGATGCAGTAGTTTATATCTAGATGTCGCCCCAAAGATAAGGCTCGGGGGGGTGACTGGATCACAGCAACGTAATACTCACCTGTGGATTGAGGTCATTGATGAGTTACAGCTAAAAGTGATGGTGGGAGGTGAGGCCCGGCTGGAGGAGGTGGCCACTGGGGGCGTGGCCGGGAAGAGTCTATCTCTTCCCCTCCTCTTCCCTGGGTCTTTCCCTCTCCTTCCTGCTGCCCTGCCGATGGTAAACTGAACAAACTGTGAGCCAAAATAAACCTCTCTTTCTTTAGACCTAGAGATTGGGTATTTTGTCTCCGTAAAGCCAGGGAGATGCGTGGTAAAGTCTGAAGACATTTCTGAGTCTCACAACTGGGATAGGGTAGGATATTTACTGCCATCTAGTGGGTAGAGCCAAGGAATACGACTCCGCATTCTCTAGGACAGCAGACAGCCTGCCACTGACAAAGGAAAAACCAGCCCAATGCTACTAGTGCCGATGTTGGGAATCCCCACTCTGAAGGTTGGAATGGACCAGAATGACCTGTCTTCCCCCGTAACTACACTCCCTCCTAGTCAGCTCTCGAGGGAAGCCATTCACATTCAATATGCCTGTGTCTAACACTTTTAGGAGCTTGCCCTCCTTGATAAAGATGGGGCTCCATCAGCCCACTGGAAAATGGTTAGAGAAGAGGAACAGAGTGCCTTGGAGTTGAGTTTGGTCTCTAAAGGGCAGACAGATCTGGTCCACATCCAGACACCGTCATTTCCCAGCCATGCAACCCTAGGCAAGTTTCTATAAGCCTCCTTTGCCCATCTATAAAACAAGAATAGCAATAATTCCTCAGAGTATGGTCATGAGGAAGGAGAAAACAAAAACTGCCTGATACATCATCAACACTCACAGAAGGCCAGCTTTTATTATGAGTGAACCATGCACTTGGCAGCTAGAGGTTTCGGTTGAGGCTGTTTTAAGAATACCACATGCTTCCTGGTGGGGGCGTCTGAGCCAGTTTTCTCAGCTATGAGAAAGCCCTGCCAGCCCTTCCTGCCTGCCTCGGTCTCGCTGGGAAGATCACGGTAACCAAGTGCATACAGACAAGGCAGGTGCACGCTCCTTTACAAGGAGGAGGCTAAATGATAGCGCACAGAGACAAGCAAATGTGGGCACAGGGACATGCCTCAGCCTGTGCACATCTGGAAGCCAGAAATCCCAGCACCTGGAGTTTTTATAACCAAGCATAACAGCACTTTTTCAAACTGGAATTTATCAGGTTGTTAGTTCCTAGTGTTACCTGAGGCCTCCGGGTATTTGAAATATAAAAGCCTTGAATGCCTAAGATAGCCCCACTTTATGCATTTATTGAACAGGCTGTACAGCCAGCCTCCAAAGGCTCCTCTCTGAACTACAAAAGAAAAGGCTGCATTAAACTACAGTTCAGAACAGGTCTCAGATGCATAGCAAGGCAGCCAGCACTGTGCCATGGCACTGCCAGGGACCTCAGCAGTTGCCTGGACAGGATCAGACCCTTTGGGAGATACTGCTTTGGGGGGGTGTGGTTTTAAAATCCTGCTTCAATTCCAGCTGCCCCCACTTTTTTCGAGCAATGGTACAGCAAATTCCACTTGCCCACGGTACCCGGAGAACAGCATCACTGAGGAAATAACACTGTTGAATATTTAACCATGAGTACAGGTCTGTCTGATGGGGCTGAGTCCTGTGTCTCTCCACCCACACTGGGAGACGGCACAGCCCGGTGGCCGGAGAGCGGGCTCCATTACCTCCCCCTAGTGGGGGGCTTCAGGTGAGTCACCTGCTCTCTGTGACAGACCTAAGCTTCCTTATCCGTGCAAGGGAGATGGTAACAGTACTCACCCTCAGTGCACTCGGTGAGAATTAAGCAGTAAAGGGCTTAGAACATTCCTGTGACAGTAGGAACTCGGTAGACACAAAGCACTGCTACTCTTCCCACAGAAGAGGGGGGGGGCGACCTCTGCCCACAGCAATTTGCAGGGACAGAGATGTGACAGTGGGAGCCTTCCTTACCCTGGGACAGCTCAAGAGCTCTGGCCACCAGGAGCTCTGGCCGAGGCAACACATCAGTTGGGTGATGCCCATCCCAACTGGAGTGAGTCCCCCAGGACACAGCATCGGAACTTTGGGCAGCAGGGGTGGGATGCAGGCAACAGACAGGTATTGGGGTGTAGGTTGGGTGGAATGGCTTGTTCCAAGGTGTTCATTTTGACCCTAAGGGTCTCTGAGCTTCTTGAGGTGAGGGAACCGAGGTGGCATATCCTAGCAGCCTGGTTAGTTGAGAGTTAGTCGTACCTAAGAACTGAATAAAATAAAAATAAAATAAAAGAGCTAAGGATGGGGGGCCGGGGATTTAGCTCAGTGGTTCTGCCACCTGCTTAGCAAATGCAAAGTTTGATACCCCGCACCAAAAAAAAAAAAAAAAAAAAGC
>NW_022900928.1:9921586-9933763 GCF_012274545.1 Fukomys damarensis
TTTAGAAAATAAAGTTTGATACCCCGCAACAAAAAAAAAAAAAAGAGCTAAGGATATAGTTCAATACAAAGGTCCTGGGTTCAATCCCTAGTACCAAAAGGAAGATGTAAAAAGGGAATGCTAAAGGAATCAGAATTGCATTAAGTCATTAATGAGAGTCTGTTTTTGGCTAAACAGCAAATTTTGAATCAAGCTTACCAATGTTGGATAAGCAAAAACATCCTGGATGTCTGTATGCTAATAATGTCGCTCAGCTAACAATGATGCAGGGTTCTGACCCCAAACACCTAGTACCAAAAGGAAGATGTAAAAAGGGAATGCTAAAGGAATCAGAATTGCATTAAGTCATTAATGAGAGTCTGTTTTTGGCTAAACAGCAAATTTTGAATCAAGCTTACCAATGTTGGATAAGCAAAAACATCCTGGATGTCTGTATGCTAATAATGTCGCTCAGCTAACAATGATGCAGGGTTCTGACCCCAAACATCTGACCCATATCTGGAGATTAAATTTGAGGGAATAATAAGTTTGTGGAGCCCATGTAGGAACATCTGTGAGCTCAGAAGCACAGGAATAGCAACCCCCAAGGGGTACCGGAGAAGATACCCGGGCCTCTGCCCCTCTCCTGTCCCTGGACCAGTGACCACGTATTAACAGAATGGGTTAGAACCTGTCAGAAGTGCTGTTGTCACTGTCAAATCAGAGGAACTCAAAAATACTTGAAAGGGGAAATTTCAGAGAGAAACACAGGCAATCTGCTTTCTACCTAGCAGTTAAAATTCTATGTGAGGTTTTGTTTTCTTTTGTTTTTCAGCAACATCTCCCTCCCAAATCCATTTTCTAAGTCATGAAAGAGCTCAGCACGTTAGCTTAACATGGCTGGCATCTCAAGAATCACTATTTCTGGCAGCTCGGTCCCTGGTTTCCAACAAGCTCAGACATGTCCTGAGAAATAGCAGACAGGCTGAGGTCTGCTAGAAACTGGGGCAGAACCTATCTGCTTCAGCGCCTCTGCTGGGCGGAAGTGAGGTTACAGGACAGCTGGGGGTGGCTCAAGCACACACACACACACACACACACACACACACACACACACACCTCCTGAGGACAAAGCCTTTCACCTTTTCCACCTGCCCCCCGGGGAGTTAGAGAATCCTCAACCAGGAGAAAGCATTTGTTTGCTCAGCTCCCAAGGCCCCCCTAGTTTCTCCACGGCTGCAGAACCAAACACTCCTGGGTTTCACGCTCTCCCAGAGAGCGGTGCACCCTGGGAACATGCTGGCTCATTTAACTCTTGAAGGCCCTCTCAGCAGGAGACCAAGGAGTCATTCACTATCCCAAGGTAGCCAAGAGAGATCAGTCAGTCCACTGAAAAAGGTGACAAGCTCCTGGAGAGATGGTGCCTGACCAGCAGGCCAACCTGTCACCCTGCACCTCCGCTGGCCCAGTCCCCCCACAAACAGGCATCCCCATGAGCCTGAGCAGACAGCAGATCGTAATGACAAGCCTCAGCCACAAGGAAGCCCCTCAGAGCCTTCACAATCCCCGAATGCTTTCTAGAATAAGGATGGGGGTGGAAATAAAGAGTTAAATAAAAATCTCAAATGCTTTATCTGCAAACGCTCTCCTGTGGATTCCATGAGATAAAAAATGAAGGCTGTTTATAAACTTGGAAGCACCACGCAAAGGTGAGCCATTCTGTAAGGATCAGTGAGTGGAGCGCAAAGGAGAACCCTACAAACCCCTCACCCCATCCAACCTGACCGTGCACAGAGAGATATTGCTGACTAAGCAGGAGGCCTTGAGAACACCTCTGACCTCACAGTCAGCAAAGTGCTGTGTAAGGCAAAGCTCCCCAGAATTAGCGTTACAGCTGCCAAGGGTGTCCTCCTGCGGCCACCCAGCTCCAGGACACGGGGTTTGCCTGATGGATCCTCTGCCCGGACCTAAACAGCACAGACAGACCTGACCTACACAGGCTGTGACAGAATTAAGAGAAGCAAGAAAAGACACGGGGGAGGAGCAAGAAGAGGGTTTTAAAGCAGCCTTGCTGGCTGGAGACAGGCGAGCTTGAACTCTGCTCCGGCGACTGTCCTGGTCCCTCTGGAAAGGGGTCCTGGGCTCCCTCACCCTCCACCTGTCCTAGAAGGCCAACTTCCTGACACAGGGTAATTAGGAGCTCAGGAGTGAGTCTGGAAACAGCCGCCCTTACCTTGGTCTGCCACATTCTCAATGTTGACTTTGCGCTCATTGGCCATGAAGCCGATGACAGAGAAGATGACGAAGCCAGCAAAGATGCTTGTGGCACTGTTGGTGCAGGTCACAATTAGAGTGTCCCTGAGAGAAGAGGAGACCAGAGTTGGCCATTGGGCGGGCTTCGTGAGAGGGACAAGAGGAAGGACAAACAACTTGTACTGTGTGTATGTGAGAGTCTGCGTGTGTGCACGGACACGTGTGCATGCCCAGGTGTGTGCACGCCATCTCTTCACAGGTGTTCACCCAAGGACACAAGCAGTTCTTACCACAGATGCCCTTAGCCTGACTTCAAAAGCACCAAAAGCCTCAAAAACACCAAGTGCCTGACCCGATGCCCATGTGCTTAGAGCTGGGGCTCGAGGCATCCACTTTTGTGGAAACATCCAGGTAGCATTAAGAAGGGGGGCCCTTCGGGAGGTCACAAAACCAGGAGGCCTTGCTCTCATGGGGAGGGGGAGGCTGCAGGGAGCGTGTGGCCCCTGCATCAGCCAGGACAGAGAACCCGAGCCCCATGAGGGGCCGAGAGTGAGTCCTGGCGGGTCCCTCAGTGTCCAGTCTCCTCTCCGATCCCATTTACCTGCTCCCTCCACGCACCCCTACCTCTGTCCTCCCTCTCATTTCCACCTCAGATGTTTCTTCCCCTCCTGGACCTGCACACCTCCCCAGTGCAACTCTCACCTCGTCAGGCCACTGCTTACCTCTGAGTTTCAGAGATGCTTGAGACAAGCTTGACCCTCAGTTAAGGTTCGTGCAATACCAAGTGAATGAGTGGGTTCCTGCAGCAGTGGTTATGGACTAACTATTTTCCCAAGCATGGCCTGGGCTCCCAACCTGGTTGCTAGGAATGCTGTATGCATGACCTAGAAAATAGGAGCTGTGGCTGCACTAAAAATAGGAGCAGGAGAGCACTGCTCCACAGCTAGAAGGCCAGAGGTACGGAAGCCCAAGGACGTGCTCTGTCCTGACATGGCCAACGTTCATCCTCCTCATCATCATTGCTGGCCCTCATGACCACTCTTGGCTCCCAACGATACAAATATGAAGCACTTGGGATGTTGCAAGCTCAGTCCAGATGCTTGGTGGCTCGGTGGCTCTGTCACTGGGCACTGAGGCATTGCTCCTGTTCCGTACCCTTTTCTTAAAATCAAGTACACTTGTGCTTGATAAGCCGTTTGTGTCTTGTGAGTGTGATTCTCTGCGCCCCAAACCACACCCATGATCTTGCAGCTCTGCACCTCGCTCCTAAACCATTTGAGGACAGGGACGCGTTGTTTCGAATGTTTCTTCCTCATTCTTGGTTCACAAAGTACCCCAGACATTATTTTAAGAATAACAATGGCAGTTGCCCATTCATTGAGCACCCACAGAGTGAGTGCAAAAGATTGCTCTGAGAGCTTTGGATATATCACTATTTACCCCTCAGCAAAACATTACAATCTGTGTTTTATAGGTGAAACAATGGGTGCTTAGATAAGAAAGCGTCTTGTCCATGCTTTTTAGGTTTAGGTGAAGTCACATTCGAGTCACCTGTCAGGATCACAGGGGCTCTTTCCTCTGCTCTGCGTGACGCTGCCTTTCCTGCAGGGTCTCTAGAAAAATAGGCATCAAGTGACCGATGACCGTACATTATAAGAGGGGCTGTGACTTTATATGTGGACAGGGTTGGGGCTCACAGATGACTACCACAGGACAGGACTGGCTGCACAGCCACCATGAGTCGGGGCCAGGAGGGCAGCTGGGGCCCAGCAGACAGCAGCCTTGGCTGTTTGCTTCTCCCAGATCACAGGTGAATCTCCCAGATCACAGGCAAATTTGTAGCTCTACCTCAGGCGAATCGGAAGGATGCGGCCTCCAGACCCTACTATTCATCCTCTCTTCTGCCCCTTACCCTACTGTTGCTCACCAGCGCCCCCTGGATGTGGGAAGCACCCCCCCCACACATACCTGTAGCAGTTGTTGTGGAATTTGTTGTAAGAAGAAAGAGTGATCAGACCTCCCCAGGCAGCAGACAGAGAGAAGAAAATCTGAGTGGCAGCATCTTTCCATACCTAGGAGGCAAAGCAGAGGGTAATTAAGGTCCCTGGGGGAGATGACAGGCCTCGGGGGAAGGGGTGTCACACACCCAGGGCCACCTGTCTTCCCGGGAAAGAGCAGTCAGGGATAAGATGGCTTTGGATATCAACAGCAGTGAGAAATACACCTCACTTGTGCCTGAGGCCAAAATGCATTAAATTGCCTGGGAGGTTTTACCTCTGTGTCATCAAAGGTGAGGAAATCAACAAATCTTGCGCATACTTCAAGCTTATATTTCTACCGTAAAAAACAGATGGGAAGGGAGAGCCCCTTTTTGGTGTATTCATCCTCAAACAACAGTTTACAACAATAAGATATAAGCATGGATACAAAATATTTATTAATAATTCCTGTGGATTACAACTGCTATTAAAAACCTGAAACCGGGAAGGGAACTGGCTCAGTGGCACTGTGCCTGCCTTACAAACGCAGGGTCCTGAGTTCAATCCCCAGTACTGCAGGAAAAAAAAACAACTAAATAAATAAAAGTGAAATAAAAACCTGAAATTCTGTAGCCTGTGATCACAGTGAAGCAGTCTTGGTGACACAAGAATGGGCTTCCTAGAACCACATCCTCCCTGAGCTTGGCTGTGACATATCTTGGTTGTCACATAATTCCTCTTCATTGCCCTCATAAAACCCCAGCTCATTCAAGGGTTTGAGCTGTAGACTTAGGCTTTACCCGATGGGCCTCCTGTTGTCCTTATAAATTCAATCCTGTTTTTAAACTGCACTTAAAGTATGCGAAGACCAAGTTGGAGCACTTCCTGTGTCCATCCCTAAATCCACCCCCAGAGTGCCCTGAGAGACAGAGCCAGGGTTTGACTTAGGGGCAGCCATCTGGCCAACTTCCCCTTCTAAGGGGGGTACAGACCTGGTTGCTAGGTAACTGTACAACTTAGTTTCTGGCCCAGAGGGTGAAAATGAATGAAACTCCTAGAGTTTCTCTTCTTTAAAAGAGAGGGCAGGGCCTGTTTTAGCCCCATCTTTGCCTCTGTGCCGTACTTGGAATGCAGATGTGATGCCTGGAGCCCTAGCAGCTGTCTGGAAGCCGTTCACTGGGACAGTGGAGCAGAAAGAGAGGAGCCTGGGTCCCTGATGACACCGCGGAGTGAGTCTGATCTACCCTGCTGCCATGGTGAAAGAGGGAGGGTGAGCTAGTCCTTCGTCTTGTTTCAGCTGGTATTACCTAGAGATTCTCCGTTCCATACAGCCAAACTCAAGACCAGCTGTGCCCTTAACACACTCTGAAAAAGCAGGCTTTTCTTTAAGGGGGTAAAACGATCTCTCATTAAACACCCCCCCCACACACACACACTTTGAGTTCTCTGGATTGTGAATTTCAGAGAAAAAGAGAGGTCAAGTGTGTGTTGGTCCCGCGTGGGTGTGGAAAAGTATTCAGATGTGTCTGGAGCCTTTCACAGATCAGAATTGCTTTCGGTTTACCTATGCGCTGTTATTTCCCAAACCGGCACAACTCTTCTTCCACACACTATAATTAGCAGCAGGTAAGTGGTGAGAGAGGGCCCGGAGCCACTAAAGGGGTCTCCTCCTTCCTCTCCCTGAGCCTGCACTGCGCCTCCAGCTGTAGGGCAGCTCTTCTGGGAATCTGAGAATGCTCGGCTACTCACTCCTCACCAGCTGCGTCCTGAGTGCATACCACACCCAGACCACCAGGACCCTACAGGAGCAGACAGGGGGGTTCCCGGGGGAGCCAGGCAGCCGAGCACCACTCCAAGGAGCAACCCTGAGGGCCGCCCACCCCGCCCCCAGCCAGCTATACCCGGAGCAGTGAGCCCACCGTGGCATCCGTGAGCTTCTCCCACTTGGGTGTGATGAAGTACCAGATGCCAGCCCCAGCTCCCGGCAGGGTGACTCCCCGGATGAGCAGGATCACCAGCACCACGTAAGGGAACGTGGCCGTGAAGTACACCACCTGGAAAACAGTGGGGCCGAGAGGCAGGGTGAACGCATGCGCGGAACGTGTCCTGCGCCACTGCTCCGCCGCGGGGGGCAGGGGACGACACGGAGCTGCCACCCCCACCCCCACCCCACCCCTGCACATGCGACCTCCAGAGCGAGGGGCTCAAGGAAGACACAGGACTAGCTCCTTCCCCATCCTCCGGTGAGGCCCCTGTCATTGGAGATGAATTCTATGTGTTTAAGCCTTCCCTCTCTTCTTACACCACCACCCCGAGTGGGGTAACCAGTGAGGTGGGAGAGCGTGACCTTAGACACACTTGGGTTCAAGTGAAACTGAACCTCTGGCCCCGAGGAATCGCGTGACCTTGGACAAGCTATTTAGACTCACTGAATCTCAGTTTCTGCATCTGTAAACGGGGCACAAAAGCACCTTTCTCACAAACCACCCTGAGGGTTAAATGACCAATGCATGACTAGCTCCTGGCACGGTGCCTGGGCTGCAACAGGGATCATGAAGCGCCGGGACTTGGGGGCTGGTGGACTGTGGACGGGTGGAGATACTCTCCTCCTTTACCTGTCAGCCAAGCCACAGGGTGAAGGAGAGGCCTGAGATGGGGATTTGTTAGTTGGGGAGAAGAGCAAACTATGAGAGCTCAGGCTCTCCAGTCACACAGGTCTGAGTTCAAATCCTGCCACCACCAGGGACAAGCTGGGTCATCAAGAGAAGTGACTTGACCTCTCAGTGTCTGCATCTGCAAGGTGGCAGGGACAGCTGTGTCCCCCTCGTGGGCTGCTGGGAGGGACTCCATTCCCAAAATGTGCTATGGGACATGGGCAGGATGGGGTTAAGCCTTCTCTGATGTGTGGGGTGCTCATGACAGCTCCCCTATTCCATGTGATCTCCCATCCGGGGCCCACTGGGCACGAGGCCCTGTGACAGGGACAGAGACCCCGCTGCACACCTGCTGTCCACATTGGGAGGCCTGGCAGCCAGCAGCAGGCACCAGGATTTCAGGGATGGGAACTGATACGGGGATTTGCAAGGGATAAGTTTAGGGCAAGGGTCAGAGTTGAGCCTAAATTCCAACTCCTGGGGTCATCTCATTTATTCAAATGAATATACATAATATAGAAGCACGTACTGATAATTTAGAGCACTTAAGATGTGCCACCTAGTTAGGTATCCAGGGCGTGCGGTTCCGGAAATAGGGTGAGGCGTGCACTGGAGAAAGGAGGAGGGGAAGGAGGCGGGTGTCTTGGGAAAGACGGCTGCAAAACGCCCGTACTGAGGTGGGTGCCCAGGTGAGGCCCTGAGAACCCGGCTGAAACTTGAGGAAACAGACGTGAGCCGACAGGACGTGGGGAAGATGCCAGATGGCAGGAAAAGCTAGAGTTCCGGTCCTAAGGAGAATGGATGTCCGGCGAGGTGGCCGGTGGGCACAGCGGGAGAGGAGTCTGCGGGTGGGAGGGGAGCGACAGATCCCAGAGCAGGGTGGGCCCTGGTGAGGATGGGGGGCCGGGACAGGGGTTGGGGCAGAGGGGTAACGTGGCCTCACATGGTGACAGCGTCCTCCAGTGCTACTTCGCTGGGACCCTGCTGGGTGCCGGGCACAGGCTGGGCAGCAAACCAGGCAGGCAATGGCAATGGCTTGACCAAGATGCTGTGGGGGGCTGGTGACAGGCAGATAGTGGGTGTATTTTCAAGAAGAGCAAAAGAACGTCCTGTCACAGCTAACGTAGAGAGAGGGAGGAGTCGAGTTTTACTCCTAAGTGTTTGGCCTCAGCAACAGAAAGGGTGACCCTCCCACTTGCTGAAATGCACAGCAACTTTGGCTTCTGAAGCCAATTACTCAAGGCCAAGCTCTTATTTTCTGGCCGTAGACCCCAGAGATGGGCCGGACTCTTCCTCTTCCTCTGCACAGGTACCACCAGGATCAGGACACCTCTCTCCTGCCCCACAAGACAGCAGTCTGACCTCCCCGCTGGTCCCCAAGAAGTGGCAAAGGTAGGGTCTGGGGAAGGAGATGGCAGCCAGCTCCCTTCCCTGTCTACAAACCTGCTTCTAGCCTCCGCTTAGAGTCACAAGGAGAAGCAAAGCCCCTGCCCAGAGAGATGTCACGGATCGCAAGGACCCCTGACGTCTCGGGAGGAAGTGGCCACACCTCCTCTGAGAGGAGATGTCACAAGAAAAGCTGTGGTCTTGGTGGTCTGGGCCGGCGTGACTTCCCCCACTCTGGGATGGCAGTTGGTATGGGGGACAACTCAGGGCTGCCTGACCTGCGGCCCATGGAAAGGAAAGGCCATGGGTGGAAACAAAGATGAGGTGGTAACTAGGCAGCCAGAGCCTGCAGGGGGAACCTCCAAGATGGCCGGCTCTGAGAGACGACTGTCCCCACCTGTCCACGGTGGGCCAGGTTAGAACGCGCCCCTCCTGGAGCCCCCTCTGTGGACCGGGTATGCTGTTCAGCCCCATTTTGCGGAGGAGGAGGCCACGTTAAGCGTCTCCTGGGGAATTAAAGGTCTGGTTGGGTCTCCCACCTGAGGAAGGCTGCAGACCCAGCGCTTTCTCACGCTACAGCCTTCTCGGCGTTGTTCCTCGGGCCACATCATTGGAGGAAGCGGGGACTGAGCTGAGGCAACCGAGGCCCCAGCTGAGGTGGGAGGAGGCCCCCATGCTCACCTGAGCGTGCGTGCCTCCTGCCCGCATGCCCCCTAATGCCTGCTTGCCCGTCTGCTCCTGGCCCTGGGTGCAGACGGCAGGTTCCCTTTACAGAAAATGACCATGGCGACCTGAGAGGCTGGGGCAGCTTGACTTCTCAACCCAGAGGATGCCTCACCTGGGAGTGAGGTGTGTGTGGAGGCTGAATACACAGGTGGCTTCCTGTGTCTGGGCCTGAGACGGCTTCCGGGTGGATGTCAGAGGGCTTCAGTGGGAACAGTAATGAATCCTGCTTGGCGGGGGTGGCAGGGACTACCTGATACCAGCCGCTGGCTAATCACACTGGCTTCTTGGCTCTGTTGCCACAACTTCCAGGCAGCGCTGCGCTGACCTTCAGGTGGCCTGCAGGGGCCCCTGCCCCTGGAGCTCAAGCTGCTCAGAGGCCTCGGTCTGAGAAGGAGCAATCAGCCATGTGTGGCTCCTGGGTCCTGACCCAGAAGAGCTGAGCTGGCCTCGCTGTCGTGGGGGGTGGGGGGGCGCCTCTGTGTGGCACAGAAATGCCAGTGAGGGTGGAATTTCAGCCACAGAGCCCATCGCGATGAGCACCTTCGGCCTGTGTTCCCCCCGACTCCCAAGCGGTCTTCCATGATTAGTGTCTGTGAGACCCAGGGCACAAAAATGAATCGTGGTTCATGGTTTCTACTGGTATTCCTCGCTTTTTCACGCATCAGTCTTCGGTTGGAAACCTTTTTCAGGGAAGCAGGAAGGGAAGTTGGCAGGGATAAAAGAAAAATAATGTACCTGCTTACAACTCCATACTCTAGAAAGCCTCCAGAACATAGCGCCAAGAATTAAACTCCAAGTCCGTTGAAAAAATTGGCTATAAAGCCATTCCAAAAAGCAGGACAAATGGAGCTTACTAGATTCTTAGAGGGTATGTACTCTAGCACTTGGGATTTGAAAATGAGAAAAATCAGTGGGACCACAAAAGCTCCCTTTCTCCTCTCACTTTCCCCCCCAAAACCACCGCTTCCAAGATGCCAAAGTGCAGGACACCCACTCCCTACCCCAGAGACTCATAAGAAAGCTGAGTGAAACCAGCAAATGGATGCTGGGAAGTTTGCAGGCTCCATTTCACTCTGCCGGGCGCTCCTACCTACGGGGGATGCGCTATAACCCCAGTGTACAGACTGGGAAACAGTTCACAGCTAGGAAACAACACAATTAGCCATTCACAGTCAGCAAACAACATGCAACAGAAAGTGAGAGTGCAAAGGCTCTGACTCCGCTGCTCCCCCTTTCTGCCAGCCTCACCCTCTGCCCTGTCTTCCAGGTCATGGCTGAGGCCACCTTCTCACCATCTCCAGCTGTAAAGAGCCCTCCTGCGGGTAGGAGTTCGCTGAGCAAATACTTAAGCTGGGCCTTTGGAAGCCGATCAAACTCCCATCCAATCACAGTCCTAGGCAAGGACGCAAGGGCAAAGACCACCCTGGCTTGCTGTAAGGGACGCTTTACTATTCCCCTATCTTCCTACAGCCTTAGAAAAACAATTGATCTGGTCTCATGGTACTCATTCCAAGCCAGCAGAGGGGATTTCACAGAAGAGGAAACTGAGTCCAGAGAGGAAAAGTGGTCCCCTAGCTCACTCGGAGGGTATCCAACAGAATGTTAGAACCAGAAGGACTTGTACAGCAGCCAGTCCGATTGCTATCACTCTAGAAACAAGGACACTGACGTCTCCTGAAATAGCTAAACTAGGAAATGTTCTTTTCATGTATTGACAAAAACATATAAAAGCTAGTCACAAATCAAGAGCTCAGCCAAGTTCCATGGCCTGATGTGAGATGTCCCTAAACAGCAAACAGCCTGAGGGTTCCCGGGCCAGGAGTCAAGGTCTGACGTGCAGCCTGGTTCTCTCTGGCTGCCTGGAACCCCCCCACACACACACACACTGTGGGTTATCAGGTATGTCACCGCCCCAGGCAATCCTGCCAGACTCGCCAGAGTCACCTTTCGAGGCCCTGTGCCAACAGATGACATGGAAAGAACCAGAGAGTCCTATGACCAAGTGGAACACAAGAGCGTGTCCAAGTGCCCTCAGGAAAGAGACTGGTCTGTGTGGCCAAGGGTGTCACGTTTACGGGCCTGGTGGGGCATGTGTGTGAGGGGAAGGAGGACAGACCAGCCTGCCCAGGAGGCCTGATCCCCACAGAGTCCACTGATCATAATCACAGGAAGCCCTGGCCAGGACGACTGGACCAAACTCAACCCACAACCTATGGTCTCCCAGGCCACCATTACATCTTCAGCCACTGGGCTTTAATGACATCTGCACTTTCATCCTGAAACACACAATGCCTCTTGAGGTTGCTAGACTATGGGTTGTTTAGCAATACAAGGGGGATCGGTTAACCCTTCAGTGGGGGGTTGTAAGACAGCAGGAACATGGAGCAATGTCAGCAAGACCCTACAATGCTGGCAAGGCCATAGCTGTGCTGTCCTACTCCTTGCTTTGGCTTGGAACTGAACTGGCGTTCCATGTCTCCAAAGGGCCCAGCCAAAATCCCACACAAGCCATTCCTACTTTAGTGCCGGAGGATGTGGTGGGGAAGAACAGGGTCTGGGGAGCTGGAAGAAGGGTTGAAAGTCTTAAGAACAAGGCGGTCAGGAGTGAGAACACCATTTTGATCTTCTGCCAGC
This sequence comes from Fukomys damarensis, assembly GCF_012274545.1. NCBI lineage: Eukaryota > Metazoa > Chordata > Mammalia > Rodentia > Bathyergidae > Fukomys > Fukomys damarensis. The sequence continues at coordinate 9,933,198 of NW_022900928.1, forward strand.
TTCTTAGCAGAAGCAAGAACTGACCTGGTAGCTGGACCGAGAGGCACAAAGCCAGAAGCACAGAGTCTAGAGTTTAAGGAAAGCAAAAGAGTTGTATCAGGGCCACTCCATCTGCAGAATGTGGGGTGGCCTCGGATAGGAAAGGACAGAAACTAATCACAGTCCCTCGGCACACCTCCAGGGCTCTGCACACATCTGCCTCTCTGAATCCTTAATGCAACCCTGTGGGAAAGGTGTTTTTATCCCCGTTTTACAGACGGGAACAGAGTCCCTGCCCGTAGCCCACAGCTACTGTGGGGCAGGAAGAGAGTCAGTGCCCACGTGTACTGGCTCTCTTCCCACTTGTCTGTTCCGTAATGCACCCACTCCTGGGTGGCCCAGGCGTCTTCCTTACTCAGGTAAATCCCAGCTCTTACTTTTCCGGAAGTCTTGATTCCTTTAGCCAGGGAGGCGTACACGATCGCCCAAGCCAGGAAGAGGCAGAAGGCTAGCGGCCACCTGATCTCACCAGGATATTCGATTCCAGCAGAAATCTTCAGCACAAAGTACCTAAGAATCAGAAAGAG
>NW_022900928.1:9934113-9934533 GCF_012274545.1 Fukomys damarensis
TAATCTCTCCACAGAGACCAGAACTTCCCACAGCCGCCCGAGACCACACTGGATCAGGTTGGGAGGGTGTGTGGGTCCTGCCTGAGTCTCCTCTGATCCTCATGGAGCAGGGATTCTAACCTGCCCACCATCACTGCCACTGCCCGCAAGTGCAACCGGAACTCTCAACTGCAGAGGGCGATGTGTGTGTTTTCTGTACTGTTTTACTCTTTTATGAGCATTCACGCCTATTTGCATAATTTAAAATTTTAAAAATTGGCATGAGCCAGACATCCCGGTGGTACACCCCTGTAACCCCAGTACTCTGGGAGGCTGAGGCAGGAGGATCTCAAGCTCCAGCCCAGCACTGGCAACTTAGTGATTCAACAAGGCCCTGCCTCAAAAACATAAAAAAAAAAAAAAAAAAAAAAAAAAAACCCG
>NW_022900928.1:9934564-9939335 GCF_012274545.1 Fukomys damarensis
TTCAGTCCATCCCTGGTGCTGCAGAGAGAGGGAGGGAGAAAAGGAGTGGGTTGGTGCTGGCTGCCCAGGTGTCGGCGATGACAGTGCAGAAGTCACAGTCTGGCCTCGCCCACGTCCCTGTGGGCAGATGCAGCCTGGCCTGAGGGCCAGCAGGGCAGCCCAATCCTGAGGACAAGAGGCAGCTCCAAGGACAAAGAGTCCCTGAAGCTGCTGGGTTTGTGAGGGGACAGTTTTCTGGGGCCGGCACAAAAGGCCAGCTTGAGCCCCGGCTGTGTGGGGCCAAAGGTCTGCAGCTGCAGGGACGTGGATGGCAGCGCAGCTCTGGCCTTGCCAGCTGCTGGTCTCCAGCTCGGGGCCTTGAGGCTGCCCTGGGCACCCAACCCCGCCTCGCAGGACAGGGACGGTCATGCCCCGTGAGGACAGAACCTCTTCCGGTGCCAGCCTTGGAGAAGCCTGGACTCCGGGGCTGTGTGGGCCGAACCAGGAGCGGATCCCAACGTGGCTGTAAGGCCAGACCTTGGGGCTGTATTTCCCAAGCGGTGGAAAGGACCTTCCCCGTGTAACCGGCCCCAGATGGGTGAAACACCTGGTCAGCAGTCACACAGCACCTCGGCCATCTCGACTGCCCTGTGAGTCAGAAAGGCATTTGCACGTGTCCCCCTTGAAAGCTCCCAGGAACATTTCTTCTTAGAAATCACCCCCCGGGGTGAGGAGAGGCCACCAAAAGTAGATTTGCACAGACTGTGGGGTCAGCTCTGCCTGGTCCCCCAGGCCAGCGCCAGGGTCTCAACGCCCGGGGGAACCCAGGGTGGCCCACTCGAGCCCTGCGGCTGTCAGCAGTCACTGCCGCCCGGCTTTCCTCTCCCTTCTGACCTTCAGGGCACAGCCAGGTACCGCCTGAGCCCCACGGGAGAGACTGAACCGCGGGGGAACCGGCAGCGGGGAGAGGTGGGAGCGTGTCAGCGGCTGCATGCCTGCCCTGGTGGCCCCCATACTCTATTGGAAGAATTTCACTCGCGTTTCCGTGGGGAGGTGACATAGCGAGCCAGGTAACAGGGAAGCCGTGCAGTGCTGCACAGGCTCCCACGGCAGTGACCGACTCTGCCTGGCACAGAGCTGGCGTCCCGGGCAGTGTGCACAGCCCCACTGTTCCCCACAGCCATACCTGTTTCTACTTCACTATTTATGTCCCCTGCCAACCCCCTGGACACCTCCAAGTTCACCACTCCTGGCTTCAAGGTTAGGAGGACAATATTCTTTACTGACCCACAGTCAGACTCTATTTTTCCCTCCCTTTAGAAACAATTTCACAAATTTTACTAACTACTCTTATGACAGCTGAGGATTTTCCCATATCCCTGAGCCTCAGTCATGAACATACAGCAAAACAGATATAAGCACACATCGGTAATCCCAGCTGTCTGGGAGGCTGAGGCAGGAGGATCACGCGTTTCAGCTCAGCCTGAGCAAATGAGTAACTTAGTGAGACACTGTCTTAAAAGAAAAAATAAACAGGGCCAGGGGTTCAGTGTGAAGACCCTGGCTTCACTCCCCAGCACCACAAAAAGAGAGCAATGATGTAGAAGCACAAAACTAAAGTAAAATTTAAAAACTAAGGTAAAGTAGGAGAAGAAAGGAAATAAATCATTCTTGTTTAAACTAAAGCTTTGGCCATGGTTTGTTTTCTTATTTTTACCTCTCATTTCCGAAGTGTAACTGAGAAAAACAAGCTGGTAAAGTGAAGTCTCTGAGATAGCACTGGATCGAAGCTGTGAAATGTTTTTCTTTTTCAGAGATGAAGAGAGGAAGGGGGGAGGACGGGGGAGGGGGATGCGGCCAGGAGGGAGGGGAGGGGATGTAAGAAGAAGGAAGATGTGTACCAGGCACTCACCAACCCCTCCTGGTGCCTGGAGTCGTTGAGGGCTGTGAACATGCACTGATAAACACTAATTAAATAAAGTAAAATGCTTTCTTTCTCATCGGCATGATGAATTGCAGCAGCTCTGACTTTGTTCCCATCCACCCTCCTGCAGCTGACTTCTGGAAGTGAAACCAGGAAAAAGCCTTCGCTCCTGATCATCGGGTAGATGAGAAAGAAGGACGCAGAAGGAGAGACCCAGCCCTACAACCTCCACACCTCTGGCCTGCGAATGAGCTGCTCCTTGGCTTTCTTAGCCTTTTAAAACACACACGCACACACACACACACACACACACACACAGAGTCACACACGCCCTGACGATCTTACTTGAAGTACTCTTCGCTGCCGCTGACGAACGTCTTGTTGGCCTGGCTGGTGAAGTTAACCAGGGTCAAGTTGGGATAGGCAGTCATGCAGAAAGTCGAGTTCCTGATCTGTATTTTGGGGTGGTCGCTGATGACACAGGAGTCTGTGGGGGTGGAACAGACATGGTGAAATCTATGCAGAAGGCAGACACCCGTCTCTCTCTACCAGCCTAAGGACGGAAGCCAAAAACACCCACCCAGTACTGCGGAGGAACCTCGGGCCAGGACGGACTGAGCAAAGGTGGCTGGAGAAGAGCCACACAATTACGTTGTATCCGTCCTGGGTCCCCAGTGCCCACAGCAGTGCCGTGTAGCAGAGAGCGCGCTCTGTAGTGGTGTGAGCACTTTGCAAGCATCATTTTGCTTAGTCTTCACACCAACCTATGCAGGATATACATCATCTCCATTTTTTTAAACGAGGAAATTGGCTTAGAGAGGTTAAGTAACTCTGCTGAGTGTGACATTGCACATGTGTAATCCCAGCATTCAGGGAGACTCAGGCAAGAGGGTCACAAACTACAGCCCAGCCTGGGCAGCTAGCATGACCCTGTCTCAAAATTTAAAATAAAAAGGGGCTGGGAATAAGTTCAGTGCAAAGGTCCTGGGTTCCATCCCTGGTACAGAAGGAAAAAGTAAATGAGGTTAAGTAACTAACAGGATCACACAGCTAAGGAGGGAGAGAACAAGAATCAAACCCAGATCACACCCAGAATGATTGCAGAAACAGATTTAACCAGAGAGAAACAAACCTCCGGAAGGCCTACTGCTACAGAGCACTGACTGACCAGCTCATCTTGGACTCGCTGCCTGGTACCACGGCCAGCAGGTCACTACTCTGAGGTGCTTGTGCTGTCCTTCCAACTCTCGCATGGGTTCTCGGAGGCAGCGGAACCGTGAGCTGTGCCTGTGGGAGACCTAACACGGGTTTCTCAGTGCGTGGATCCCCGTGTGGCGTTTGGCTACATCCGCAGACACCTTTAACTTTCACATCCGGAGGACCGGCTGCCAATGGAACCTAGAGGTCAAGAGGCCACGGATGCTCCTGAACACCCCACAGGGCCCCGTCAGCCCCCGCAAAAAGAATGTCAGCCACAAATGCCACCCGTGCGGGGGCTGAGAAAGCCTGGGAAGGTGAGGGAAGGAAGCACTGGGATCTTAGTACGTCAGGCACCGCGCTCTCCCGAGTGACAATTACTCACTCAGAGTCCTCGCGAAAGAAGTATGTTTTATTACCTTTACGTTAAAGAGGAGCAAGCTGTCGCTCTGAGGGTACCGCAGTGCCTCTCTGACAGCGAAACTGACCCACATTTGAAGGAGTGCTACAGTTTAGGTCTATAATGTCCCCCAAAAGTCTCATGTGTTTGGAAGATTGGATGGCGGGGGCGCCTGGTGGGCCCCCCAGGATGCCTGGTGGGCGTGGTCACTCATGGACAGCTCCGGAAGGCTGTGTTCTCCTCCCTGCTCCTTCCTCCCCTCCCCATCCTGGATGCCCTGGGGTGAGCCGCTCTCCTCCCACCATGCATTTCTGCCTTGGGACTGAACCCAGTGGAACCGTGAGCCGAATAAACCTTCTTCTTTTAAATTGTGTGTCTGGTATTGTGTCACAGCAACGGGAAAGTGACTAACACAGTGTTTGCCAGAATTCATCCTCAAAGACATTATAAAAGATATTAAGATACTGCAAATATATTAAAAGGTATTGTAAAGGAGCAAATAGTGCTAACAATAGCTCTTTTGCACCTCTCAGATCTCAGGGACTGATTTAAGTGCTTCACTGAGTAGTTCAAGCCTCACACTACCACTGTGAGAGATGTACAGTGATTATCTCTGCGTTGCAGAGAGAGCAAAGCATGCCTTGCCACGTTCCTTCACCACGCCAGGAGGCAAACAGACCTCCTCCCTTTGCGATCCATGCTCTTACCTCTCTACCGTAAAGCAGACCACAGCGATTGACGGTGAGCTCGCTGCCTACAGGGTCCAGGATGCTGATGTAATGAGGAAGGCACAGTGGGGGACAAGAGAGAGAGGGGACGGCAGCAAACAGCACCCTGAGCCAGTCAGTGCCGTGCTTTCCGGAGGTGCCAGCAGAGCACGCAGAAAATCTGAAGATCCACAGGAATCTTTCCATTTTATATTGTTGTAAATAGCCAGGGGCAGTGGCACACACTGTAATCCCAGCGCTCTGCCAGGCCGAAGCAGGAGGCCTGGAAGTTTGAGCTCAGCTTGGGCCACTTTGCAACTTAGAGCCAGCTCAAAAATTTAAAAATAAGTAAACCAAAAGGGCTTAGGGGATGTAATTTAGTGCAAAGGGCCTCAATTCACTCCCCAGTACTAGGAAAAAAGTTGTGAGTGAGTTAAAAATCGATCTAAAGTACCATGAAAGAAAGACTAAGGCGGAGGTGGGTTGTGAGCTCCCGACTCACGCGCGCCCCAAGTCTGCTCTGCTCAGTACGCGGGCAGCGCCCACTGAGTTCGTCTGCGCCTG
>NW_022900928.1:9939839-9948119 GCF_012274545.1 Fukomys damarensis
GTCTCCTGCCGTCGGGCCGCCTGCAATATCTCTTCCTACCACTGGGCGGCAGGAGCGCGCTTCCAAACGCCAGGCGCCTGCGGGGCTGCGCGCCCAAGGCTGAGCCCGGTCCTCAGAGCCGTGAGCGCCAGCAGCCCCGAACAAAGAACCTCCGCAAGGATGAGGCTAGATGGGAAAGCTGTCGGAATGGGATTCGCTCTTGTTGGGCAATTAGTAATGAATGAAAGGCTGGGGAGGACAGGGATCACTTAATTAAAGTTCTAATGAAAATGAAGCCATTCAAGAATAGAAATGGTGCGGACGCTGCTCCCCTTGGGAGCACAGAGCAGTTGCTGGCGTCCCTCCCTCCCTCCTGACGGGGCCGGTGAATCGGCCTCTGTTCCAGACCCCCGGAGAGCGGAGGCACCTAAGGAAAGCCAGAGTCACCCTGGGAAGTACGTGGCTGAGTCTACATCCCGGGGCTGCAGACCCTGCCTTCTCCGTGGTGATCAGAGCCCCCTGCAGCGCATCCCCAGCAGCCCGACAGGCACAGGAGCCCCGCATCGGCCCCCCACTTACCCCTTCTCTTGTGGGAAAAGCCCTTCCCGGGCCGTCCCGGGGGTGGGGAGCGATGGGCGGAGAGACCAAGTGAGCCCAAAAGTCACCGGGGAGCACTGCCCAGTGGGTCCCTGTGCGAGGCTGCTGGGACTCCCAGCTGTCCAAGAGAAAGCACAGGGACGCCAGAGCCACCTGGGCGTGTGGGTCCTCTACCCTCGCAAGGGCGACCAGAACCCAGAGTAGAACACACACGGATGATACAAAAATGACAGATGAGTGGGCCGCACAGAGAATGCGGGGAGGCTGACGCCCCATTTTTCTAACAGAAAACAATGCAAGTCCAGGCTGAGACCCAGATAGGATCGTCCCATCCCAGCTCTTGGCTCGCAAGGAATAATCAGAGTGAGGGAAAAATGTCCATCGTCTCCTTGTGCTCGAGTGCGCACGGTTTTTACGGTTTGTACGGGTCGACTGGGGGCTCTGCTGTGCCTCTGATGTTTCCTGGGAGCCAGACTGGACACCGCACAGATCCAGGGCCAACCCATCCTGCCTTGTGGACCCCGACCCACTGCCTGGCCCAATCCATATACTTTGCTTTTAAAAATACACACATCCACAGAGACTATAAAATGAATACAAATCTATGACAAAAAGAAGGGCCCCAAATTCACCACTGTTAACGTGTTTGCATATAATCTTCCTCTTCTCTAAACTGCTAGTAGATAAAATCATAGTATCAATCAGAAGCTTGCTCTTACACTTAATATTATATGGGAGAATCTCCCATGTTCATGAATATTCACATTTAATGACTATAGAATGCTCCATCCTATGGATGAACCATCATTTACTTAAACTGCGGCTTTACCCAATGCTTAGGTGAATTTTTGTCACACGTTTAAGGAGTTCCACTGTTTCCCAGTACTGTACGTACAGTTGTAGTTAGCAACCTTGTGACCTGCCTCTAGTTTCTCCCTGAAGATCGAAGTGGAATCACTAAGTCGAGTTGCTAGTCAGACATGCTGCCTTTAATTGCAACCACGAACAGCAGTTAGGGAATGGCGGGCAGGATGTTGCTTTGCTGGGACATGTGGGATAGAAGCTCTAGATGAAAGATTCCTCCAGAACCTGGATGAGCCCAGCATCTCGGGTCCTGCACCTGAATTCCAGTGTGGCTTCTACCTGGCAACTTACCGCTGGGGTTTTAGCGTCCACTTTCTGACCAACAAAAGAGCAATCAGGTCACCTGCCCTTTGGGAACCCTTAGGGCTTCCACAGGGAAGAATAACAGAAATGTCACCTGTGGGCTGCTTGGGAGACTGGAAAGCATTTGGCAGAGTAGTTAGGACTATGGCTGTGGAAAGCAGGCAAACTTGGTTTCAAATACCAGCTCTAGCACACAGCTAGCTCTAAGACCTTGAGCTCAAGTTTGGGTTTGTTTATTTTTTTTTTTACCTGTAATATGGAAACAATAACAGAACTTATATGTTGATGTGTCCATCTTAACGTTGCTTGTTCCATAAGAGGGTTTCCCCAAGGTGCTTGGCACATAGCAGGGGATGTAGTATTATTAAGTGTTAAGATGCTGTGTGAATACTAAAGGATGTTGTTAGTGTGTCTATGTTCCCGTCCCTCCTGGAGGATGACTGCAGGACACTATGCTCTGGGACTCAGGTGGTCCCTGAGGTTAGTCCCCGGGGGAGCATCGCATGGGTCTGAAACAGTGCAGCAGCCCCTCCCCAGCAAGCAGTGTCTTGGAAAGCAGGATCTGGAAAGGACACCTTAGGTTTGGGGATGACCCGTGCCTAACGAGTTGGTGTCTCCAGGAAGCTGTTCTGACTGCCTATTGTTGGCTGAGAGTCTGTGAACAGCTGGCTAGCAGGATTCTCCCAGACTGTGGCTTTGCAGCATAACGAAAGGACTTGCAGCAGCTGAGGGGGCCTTGGTGGTAGAGCATGCACTTAGCGTGCTCAGGCCTGGGTTTAATTCCCATCACCCAGACTGCAGCCTGCAGTCTAGTGGTTCCTACTCTTGGTTGCGCCGGGATGACTTTAGGAATACAGATTCCTCACCTCAAGCCCCAGATAGTCTACATTGACTGCTCTGGGTAAGCTCTCAGCAATGCTTTGATTTTTTATTGTTGTTGGTTCCCAGGTGTTTGTAAAGTGCAACAGCTGAACTTGAGAACCGCTATTTTAACCTATGAAAGCATCAACGGGAAAACCATAAAGAGGGTAACACCAAGGCCCCAAAAGGCTAAGGGACACTTCCTCTTGGTGTATAACTAGTGAAGCATACATCCAGGAACCTTCACAAATCCACATCCTGCTATTCCTGAGCATGACCAGGAATTTCATGGCAAGTGTCTCTGGTCTTAGTTGTTCTCCAGGTGGAGGCCGGACATGGTGTGTAAAAATATCCAAGGTTAAATTACTGTGTTTGGATATGTGTCTCTCAGTTTTGAAAGAGAGAAGAATCCATCTTCTGCTCTCAACATAATCAAAGGGTCAAATCACATCCTCATTCTGCAATGTGCAGGGGAAAGAGGTGGTTAGAGAGGCTGACAAGACAGAGATCCCAGACAGCTGCTCTCAGCACAATCCTCAAAGTCCTCAAGTGCCGGTGGGATCCACACCGGAAACCATTTTCCAGGAACACCCTGACTCCCAGTGGGTCTGCCCTCATCCGGGCACCATGCGCATTGCTAGACCTGAATGTCTACCTCCAGATTTACCTCCTGAACTGAGCAGTATTCTGTGAAGTGTGGCCCTGGGATCACTTGCACCAAATTTGCTAGACTCCAGGACCTACAGCCCTGCTTTTTGAATGGCAGCCTTCTGGATCTTGGTGAGACACAAGCTTCTCATTCGGGGAGGGGCTTTGAACCACCTCCCCAGTGATGCTGGCTAAGCTAGCAAACACCCTATGAAAGAAAACAAGATCCTCCACTGCTTCCTAAGAACGAAGAATTCCTGGCTCCACCCAACTGAATAAAACAGCTTACATCACAGGTAGGACTTGAGTCTTCAATTTTAACAAACACGTGAGCAAACAAACAAATAAACACCCTGATCAGCCCTTCTCTAAGCCCTGAGATTTTTAAACATTAGAATCAAGTGTGTTTTGTTTGAGATCGTCTCTGTGCCCCTAGAACCTAGTCCAAGTCCTGCTGTTGCATAACGTGTGTTCTGTTAATCTCTGTTGAATGAATGAACAACTCAGAACACTCAACCCCCTAAAACATATCCACACTTACCTAATAAAAGTTTGGTTTTATCTTTGCATTCTGGCGTATTCCAAGGGTTGTTGCAAGAGCCCCAGGGTAGCACGGACACAAACGAGGCAAACAGGTAGAAAAGTGTGTAGCAAATAATCACATTGTAGTATATAGCTATTAGGACAGAGATGATCAGCATTGCGATGCCACAGCCTGTGGAAGCAAAAATTCAGGGGTTCATTCCAGCCCAGGCGCAATGGCATTCTTACAGAGGGCACAGGGGAGCCATCTAGGTCTTTGGACGGGTGCACTACCAATGGGGTGGACTCTTTGCCCACTAGGGATGTGAGATCTTCTGCAAGGGACTCAGTGAGGGCGGGCATGATCTTGGACCATTCTTCAGAAGCATCACATACAGGAAGGACGGTGTGAGTTCCACTGATGAGCTCTCCCTCCCCGGTGGCAGTGGCACAGTGGGCAGGCAGCATAGGGAAGCTGAGAGGCTCTCTGGACTCACCTTGCAGAGCTGGGATGGCCTTCCACACAGACACTGGCCCCTGGCTGGCAAACTGGCCCAGGGACACCTCTAGGAAGAAGATAGGCAACCCGGCCAGGGCCAGCATCATCAGGTAAGGGATGAGGAAAGCCCCTTGGAGAGAGAGAGTGAGGAGTGAGAGTCTGGGAGGCGAACACAGGGCTCTGGCCCGCCTTAACCCTCTGCAGTAGGGGCTGGGCTCCCTCTCAGGACACTAAAGGACAGCTGAGCTCCTCTCTGAAGCAGCTTTTGCCATTCCAGCTCCAAGGGCACCCAGGGACACTTTAGAGTCCTCCTCCAAAACTCAAGAGGGTACACACGCAAATCCTTTTCCAACTGCCCATTATGTGCTAGCGGTCTTTTATTCTTCGTAACACTTGTTTCTCCAAATTAAGCCCTTCCAGGGTTCAACAGATCTGTGCCTTTGACTCACTGCTGCAGGTGCATGTGGGAGCCCTCCCCTAAGGAACCCCAGTTACCTACACACCTCTGCCCACCAGGGTGGGACCTGTTCTGTTCACCCGGGCTCCAGGATGCCCATCCCTCCCCACACAGGGCCACACGGCTCTGACTCTCAACCCCTCTCACTGCATATGAGCGATCCTAGGTAGGTCAGGCCTCCCTTCCCCTCAGTCTCCCTCCCACATCCTCTACAGCACCTTGCTCCCGACACAGATGCTAATATTTACGGTGGTGTCCTGTCTACCCCGGGAGCCCCCTGAAGCTGGCTACCTGGCATCTCCTCACCCCTCAGAATACCCAGCCTGCCACGTAGCATGGGGAGGCTGTCTGGGTTCTCTAGGCCTCTCTTCCCTTCAAGGATTCTTTGGAGGGGCTTGGAGAGTTTCCATGATCTTTGAGAAAGTTTTGACCAGGAAATGCATTAACTTGGGCGAAGGGCAATTCGGGAACCAGAGACAGCGGAGACCAGCCCATCTCACTCAGTAAAGGAGAGCTGCTCCTGTCCTAGCCCCCCAGTGGATGGTCCCTCTCCCACCTTCCTGTCCCCTTCCTGTCCAGGTGGGAAGGCCCAGAAGCAGCCATGTGGCGGGCTGGAGGGGAGTAAAACTGGGGAACCTGCTTTGTCCTCGTCCTCTGGGCCGTGTGCGGACACTGCAGGGCAGAGCCCAGTGCCTGAAAGGAGCCCTGCAGAGCCCCGGAACCGCTCTGGGCAGCACACACAGCCCCGAGCTTGGCAGATTCCCTGCGGGCACAGCACAAGCACAGTCCCGGGCCTGAGCCCTTCTGCTGTCATCACCACCGTGCTATGACCCCTTCCGGGCCCGGGAAAACTAATTCTAGTGTCTCCCGCCTAATGCTTCAGGCACCAGGATCTGAGGGCTGGGGCGGGGGCAGAGTGGAGGGAAGCCCAGCTGGGTGCCTGCTACTCCAGGGCCCCAACTGAGTCTTCTGTTTCCAGGGCACCCCTGGTGGCAAAAGCTCTGCAGTGCTCCTAAGTCCTTGTCCAGCGCCCTATTTTGGGAATGGGGGGTTCCCCATCTATATTTCTGATTTAATCGTCTCCTGGTGAAGCACCTGCCTCTCCCTGTGCACTCAGTTCAGCCTGGAGCAGACCCAAAGGACAAAAAATAACTTAAAATTCTTTAGAAAAGTATGGGGTGGGGGGGTTTCTTATCCTTGTGGTCTACGTGAGCAGGCGAGGGAGGGATTTCTTGGTGGAAATTCCCATGCCTGGAGGCAGACTTGTCAGTTAGCTGGTGTGTGCAGGGGGGCAGGCAAACAAAGGGGACCTGTCTGTGATGGGTCCCTTCCCTGTGTGGTGACAAAGAAAGAAGTACGGCAGAGTCTAGCGGCCCAGCTGCCTGTGAATGCCTGGCATCTCTGAAACAATGCACATTCAAAAGCGGAGCCTTCACCCAGTTAGGACAAATGAAAATGACTTTGCTAAAGTGGAAACTCGCCTAAGGAGGCCTCCCAGGACACAACTCCTGGCTGTCCTACACCCTCCCTCCACACCATCCAGGGCCCACTTTCAAAACATCTCCTATGGAGACTCAGATTCCCAGGCTCTTTTTCATGAATTTTTAAATGAGCTCACATTTGCAATACACAGAGAACCCTCGTCATGGGGAGCTGGTATATGTGTATCCCACACCTTCATTCTGTTACTTCCCCTCCCACACCCTCTTCCATCTCAAGGCCCCTTTCCCATTGGCCAAAGTTCCCTCATATGAGAAACTCAAAGGCTCAATAATTTAAAGAGCAAAATAAAGGATGGAAAGAAAATAGGAATCAGGGAGTCTTTTGCAAATGGGAAAGAGATTTGCAGGTTCTGATCTTATAACATCCTTCGTTTGGGCCTGGCTCCAGGACTGCACAGCTACTGGCTCGAAACTCCACCAGATGCCAGGAGGGCTGTCCATCCCTACATACTGGACGGTCAGAGTCCACGCCTCCTGGTCAGCACCCACTTGGTGTGGCACCCAGTCCTCCAAACTGGGCCTGGCCGGGAGGCTCATGCGGCCCCGTCCTCCTGAGCCCCGTCTGCGAATGACAGTACCAACCATCTCCAATCTCTCTGGTCCACATTCAACTCAAGCTTACAGGGGATGGGACTAGAGTTCAAAGAGGTCCCCTGAGCTCCCCACTGCCCCTGCCTAAGGGCTCCAGGCTCCCTCCACCCCCACACCCACCCCTCAGGTGGAAAGAGCTGAAAAGCCATACCTCCCCCATTCTGGAAGGCCAGGTAGGGAAACCTCCAGACATTGCCCAGCCCCACTGCGTACCCCACCATGGACAGGATGAAGTCCAGTTTGCTGGACCAGTTCCCTCGAGCCTTATTCTCATCCCCTTGCTCGTCCTCCTGGGGGCGGAAAAGCACATGGTCGGAGAACAGCCCCGTGGGTGGGTCGCAAGCAGGCTCCATTCCTCCCCTCCCCTCCCGCAGAGGACGGGCCTTCCCAGCAAGCAGACCCCACTTTCATCCTAGGGTGCAGAGGATGCATCGGCAAGCAGGACCCCAACTCCAAAGACAGGATGCACCTCCAAGCAGGTCCCTCACCCTGTAACCCTGTGCTGAGAGGCCCAGCTAGCAGCTCCAGTGCTGATCTGCAGAACCATCTTAAACAGAACCCAACCCCTCCTCCCCAAATCCTACGGTCAGGGGTCACCAGGCAAGCAGCTCTCCCCAAACCTGGAGCCGGTAGGTTGATTGCAAGCAGATCCCTCACCCCCAATCCCTCACCAAGAGTTTCTTTGGCAAGCAGGCCCCAACATCATGCCCAGAGTCCCCAGCAAGCAAGTTCCCCAAACCCAGACTTCACTGCCCTGCTTCCTCGGCCCTTTATCCTTTGATGTGTGTGCCAAGGCCAGAAAGAGAGTTGCAATGCTTAAAGCCAGCCAGCGCCCCTGCCCCTCACTGTCTCTGCCAGAGCCTGCAAAGCCTGCCAAACTGCCGGGTCAGTTAATTCAAAGGCAGCGCCTTTCTGTGGGGCGAGGGAGACAGGCAAGATGGGAATTTGGAGGTGGACTGGGAGGACTGGGAGGTAGACGTGGTGAAAGACAGGCCACCTGAAGCCCTGAGTTCTACTGGAAACTCTTTTACTAACCACATAGATAACTAAGATGAGGGGCTCAGCATAAATGTCCCCTGAGGCACCACCCACTCCAGCACGCTAAGGTCTGGGCTCTTCTCTGAGCTCACACCATGGTGCTCTCTTGGGACAGTACCTGGTTCTGGGACGCCTCACACCTGAGCAGAAAGGCTGGAATGAAGCCACCCCAGAGGAGCCCTGATGAGCACTCGCTTGGGACACTGCCCAAAGCTTCCAGCTCCTCTTCCTCCTCCTCTTCCTCCTCCTCCTCCTCCTCCTCCTCCTCCTCCTCTTCCTGGATGTCTGACAGGTCTGAGTTGCGGCCATGATCCACAAGTGGATTTACCAGACGAACCCCAAGCTCTGCTGTGTCTTCCCTCTGCTGGTATCGAGACAAGGGAAAAAGGACAGGAAGAGCTATGAGGGACACTGACAAC
>NW_022900928.1:9948144-9949273 GCF_012274545.1 Fukomys damarensis
CCTCCTCCTCCTCCTCCTGCCGAACAACCTGGACTGCCTCACACCATCCCATGGGCCTCAGAGGATGGATTGTACCTGTTGGGAGGGAAGGTGGCCTTGGGGATAGAGAAGGCCAAAAGGGCAAAAGGGCGGGTGTCCAAAAGACACAATCAGAAAGATAGGCAGGGCTGAGCAAGAAGTACTCCTAAGAATGTGAACCTCTTTAGCCTCAGTCCTACACCCCTCCCTCACACCTGAGATCTCCACCCGGCCCCATCCTTTGTGGCTGAAAGGGTGGGAGTTTCCTCTCCTTTTGCCGCAATGCGGAGGTTAAGCAAGGCGTGTGAAACACACTTTCTATTCCGCGTGAGGTCACACAGTGCAGCTAAAACACACAGACCAGAGCTGTAGAAATAGACCCCAAAAGCAAGGTGAGTAGGACCGGCTAAATTGTTGTTCATTTCTACTTATTCTAACAGCGAGCTCCAGTCCCGCAGGCCTGTGGATACGTGAGAAATGTAGGTGTGTGTGTGTGTGCCCGCGCGCGTGTGCATGTGTATGCACAAACACTAACGTGACTGATCTCGCACAGATGACGAGCCCCGGCTGCCTTCTCCCTACCAGAGACGCGTCTTGCCCCTGAGCCCAGAGGAAGAGAGGACCTAGGCCGGCGGGCAGTGGAAAAGGAGAGTGAACCGGGTGAAACTGGCCAAAAGAAAGATCGGAGACATCAGAAGGATGGAGACGGATGGAAACAAAGCCTGTGCAATGCTGGAGAGAGGAACCAGCTCTATCCCTAACCCGGGCTGCAGGCCGGCTCCGGTTTCGAGTGACCCAGAGTCAAATGCAGGGGGAGATCCACCACGGAAGGTGTCCACGTTAGGGAGAAAGGCGAACTAGATGGCGAGGTTGGACACCGGAGAGCCGGTTTTGGAAGGCCTAGGGGGAGCGGGGAGCGAAGCTTAGCGTCAGTGAGGTCTCCAGGGTTTCTTTCCAGTGAAAAAAGGATTCAGGCCCATCCGTTGACAGGAGAGAGGTGTCCTGTCTGCAAGAGGGCAGCATCGGTCCGCTTCGGCTGCCTCCGCCCTCCTGCCCTGAACTGAGGACCCCAGCGCAGTGCGAGCGTCCGAAGCCCCAAAGCTGCCCCCAC
>NW_022900928.1:9949922-9952690 GCF_012274545.1 Fukomys damarensis
AAGTTCGTAAAAAAAAAAAAAAAAAAGAAAAGAAAAAGAAAGAAAGAAAAAGAAAGAAAGAAAAAGAGTCACGGCAGCTGTAAAAAAAAATCTGCACCTGCCAACGGAAACGTTCACAACTTAGGACCAAACATATCCCGGCTTGCAAAGGAAATCTGGATTTTATCCTCTCTTTCGCCACTGCAGTTAGTAATTCTCAATGTTCCAGTCTCCTTCATAACCAGAGGATACAAAGAAAGAGAATATTCCCTCCCAGACAGAAGATAAACTAAGAAAAGAGGCAAAAATGTGTTTTGGAAGAAAGGGAGAGGTGGGTGGAAATAGTCCTATCAAAAAAAGCCAAGGGCTCCCTACCCTCTTTGGATTTCAGATCACAGCTGTGGGGTGCCCGCGTCCCCATCACCATTGTAGAAAGATTCTTTAATTTTCCGCCCCATTTCCTTTGTCATTCAACAATGCACATTGCATTTTATTTCCCCAGTAGACAAGCTGTGGCCACCGAGCTGATGTCTTGGCACCAGAGTGCTCCAGGCCACATTGGCAGTGAGAGTCCCCGAGCCCAGTACCCACCCCTGCCTGCCAGGTACCAAAGGCAAGCGTGAGGGCACAGTCCAAACCACACTAACCAAAACCCACAGGAGCAACAATAAACCAGATTTAGAAAGTAGTGACCACGTTCATTGTACCCAACCTACATCGACCTCCGGCTCCCCAGAAATGTGGAAGAATATGCAACGTTTTTCATTTGTTTTTGCTGGCCCCTCCACATAGTCTAATATCCTCCATGTCCCTCTTCTTGACTAGGGACAAAAACTCGTGAATAATTTTCATCTGCTTTCTTCTGATTGACTCTCACATGACAAAGAATCATAATCATTAGCTGTGGATTTTTCCGTCCGCTTTCTTTCCTCAGTCTTTCAAGGCTTCCTTCCCATGAATCCAAACAATTATTATTACACTGTGAGAATAATCACAGTACCGTCACCTGAGCTTGGAGCTTCTCCTCTAACTCCGTTCACAAATGCACAGACCAGGACTCTTTCATTTGCACCCAATGTAAATACCTCAACTCCAGACAGCGTTCCTGTCTGTTAGTCCGCAGGGTCCAGAGCGATCCTGCTGAATACCGGCGCCCGGCTTTTCAGCACCTCGGATAGCGCTCGGGGGTGGTGCTGTCCTAGGGAGCCCAGACCCTTCAGTTCTAGGGCCTGGGAAACCTTTCAGACTTCAGGGGGACCCTCACAAACACAAATACAACAACGGCTGTGAGAGCTGTCCTCCTTGCTCTCTTGTGCACAAATGTATGGACTTTTCAAAAAGAAATACCCAAAACGAGCCCACGCTTCCTAACCCAAAAGTCCCCTTCCCCTTAGAACACAAGCCAACACTTACCATGTCTGACACTGGCAAGAGGATGAACCCGTGCAGTGAAACCCGCTATTGACCAGGCTAGGTTTGGCTCTGGCAGCAGAGGCGCTTTCTATAGCTCCTTGGGAAAGGCCAGGTTTGCGTCAGTGCAAGGCAAGGTGCCCTTCGGTTGACATCTTCTTGATAATATGAGTTTGATAAATCATTACTCCTTTGGATTAGAGTTTTAAAGGGCCAACAACCTAGAGTATGCTGGCCAGTCGTCACCGGAGCAGGAGAGGCTGAGGGTTGGTCGTGACTCATGTGGGGGTGATTACTAAACCAAGCCCGGTAGGAGGGGACCACAAAACTTGGCCTCCTCCTAATTAAGGGAGGCATGGGAGGGACATGTCCCACCGCTCCCAAGGCCAGACCAGTGCGCAGCCGCCTGCAGAGGGATGGGGCTGAGGGGGTGGAGGCGGAGGAGGGGATGAAACATCCACCGTTTCTGTCTCCCTCCCCCCCACTAAATTCCTTTGCTGTCTCCCCATCTCCAGCAGATTCCAAACTATTAACCAGAAAGAGATATAGGGTCTGGTAATCCTTGGCCCCCAGGGCTCTGTGCGGTCGCTTTAGGCCCTGGTCCTGCATTTCCAAGGTGGTGCCCACCTACTTTGTGGGCGGGTTCCCAATTCTTAACCTTCTTACCCTCCCAGACAGCCAGTTGGGAGGCAGCCTGGATTTTCGCTTTGCAACTGAAATCTGGTATTTGCACTCTTGTTTCATCTCGGTTAACACTATTAAGAGAAAATCCTGAATACAATTGGCTGTTCTTGTGTTTTTAGGCTCTCCTGAAAACATTTTAGGTAAATAAGAAAGAAATTATTTCCAGCACAGACTGATTCTCAGGCCAATTTCAAAGTCAAAGGGAATCCATTCTTTCTTTGTAACCCTCTTAGTGAAAATTCACCAAAACAACTCTGATTGGAAAACGGAGACTCCAATGAGGGGGAAAAAATAGAAAGAAAACGGAGACTCTTAGACCTCTCCAAATCAGAATCCCCAGCAACTAGGGGACAGGCGGTCCACCTGGGAAGCCACCAGGAGGAGGACAGCCAGGCACACATAGCGCATGAAGCTGAGGTACCATGGCAATCAGATGAACTCCTGTCGGCGAAAAGCCACGGCTAATAAAAAAGGAAAGCGCTCTTTCTGAACGTGTCCTGTGCGGACTGTTAGGAGATTCTCGAGAAAACGCTTCCTTTGCCTGCCTAGCTCGGGAACCCCTGGCCTTGGGATAAGAAGCTACAGAAAGCATTTGTGTCCTTTCGCTGCTGCCGGCCCGCAGTCGGATCCAACGCCTCGGGGTCCGCGCCGTCGCACCCCGCTGGGCACTCAGAGCGCGGCCGCGGCACCAAGGC
>NW_022900928.1:9952714-9953549 GCF_012274545.1 Fukomys damarensis
CGGGCAAGGGCTGCAGTGGCAGATTGCAGCGAGCGCCCAGGGCACTGCGGGCCCCTCCCGCTCACTCGCAGCCCTCCCTGGCCGAGCGCAGGGTTCTTGCCCTCCAGGTGGATGGGTTTTCTGCTGAGAACTTGCCTTCGCTTCGCCCTGCGATTTTCAGGCTAATTTTGAGTGTAGTTTTGAACTAACGTTTATTGAGATCTCAGTATTGGGTGGCGGTGTAAAGGCTTTCCGTAACATCGGCGGATTTGACATTGACAACGGCTTTAAAAACTACCCCAGTTCTATCCTGCTTTAAAATTTGTGTTAGTACATGGTTGCGATACATCGTGGGGAATTGGTACAGAGACACATTGCGTCTCGATTCTTTACCCCCCCGCCATTCCAGTTTTAAATCTGTGGAAACGGAGGCTCTGAAACTCTGGGAGCCCGAGGTAGCCCTTGCCCTCCTCCCACAGGGAGGAAACCTGGAGAGGCCGGGAAGGAAAGCGCAGCGGCTAAGGTGGGGCCGAGGTGGCCTCGGGCACCAGAGGCACAGGGCAAAGACTCCAGCCTGGATGTCGCAGGCAAACACTCTGGGCCTCTCAGCCCCAGGGGGCCCGCAGGGCGCTTCTTCCGAAGCAGACCCCAGCTTCCAGGGAGGAGACCCGAGCCTGAGAGCCGAAGAAGGCAGGCGTCCGACGGTGGGGCCACTCAGCACGCCCGGCTCGGCGTGGGCTCCCTCTGCGGCCCTGGACTGCCTTCCGCAGGGACAGTCACGACTCCGCAAGGTCTGGACGGCCTCCAGATTTGCGTCCGAGCAGCCCCGCGAAGCGGGCCCTGCCCCGAGCGACGC
>NW_022900928.1:9953717-10015789 GCF_012274545.1 Fukomys damarensis
TGGGGCTCAGCGGGAGGCACGGCTGGGCCAGAGGTCGGGGAGCGAGGGCGGGAAGCATCGTGCGAGGAGACTGGGCCAAACCCGGGGGCAGCCTGTCGCGCGTGGGGTTAGGTGTCAGCGCCTGCGTGGTGCGGGCCGTGGAGCTGCTGTATTAAAAAAAATAAAACCCGGGGCGGGGGAAGCCGGGCGCGCGTCCCGCCTTCGCCGCCTGCTCCGAGTGATAATCCGGCTGTAAATCCACATCTATCAGGGCGCAGCCATTCGGTCGGAATTAGCCAGTCACTACGGCTTTAATTACTTTGTCAAAGATGAAAAATAGTAATTGATTTTGTCCTCGATCGCTGTGCACCCCTCCCTTCTTTGCAGATAAGCAAATAAATCGGTTTGTGAAAACCGGAGTCCACCGGGCTGTGCCCGGGAGTCTGACACCAGGGCTGGCGACCAGACGAGAGGGCCGAGCTGGAATCCAGGCGGAACAGGGCCCCGGGGGCCTGGGGCGTTGGGATCGCTGCCCTCCTCCCCCACCCCCGTCCCCGGAAGGGGAGGAGAGAGCTAAAGGAAAGGTGTTTTACAGCGGGCGCTGGGCACCTGGCTTCTCAGGGACTAGGCAGCCGCAGCGCGAGAAAGCTGCCTGTGCAGTTTGACAGAAAGGCAGGAAACTCCCCCAGGGTGAGCAAGGAACCTGAGCCCAGGTCCGTGTTGGCCAGGCCCACCCACCACAGGAAATAGGATGGAGCTCCTGCGTCTGCCTTCAGGCGATTTCAATAAGGCACTGGGCACTGTCAACACCTAAACCTTCCACAAATGCTGAACTCCAGGGCTCAGTGTGGTTTTCTGGGGACACTGCTGTGAGTCAAGAAGCCGTGAGGTATTTTTGTCCCACTTGCCTACCACCGACCAGTTCCATTGCAGCTTTTTTTTTTTCTATGCTAAAAATGTGGATTCTGCAGAGACACTGCACCACTTCCCTGCTCTGTGACCTTGAAGGGAACTCCAGGGCTGTAAATGAAGTCACCTGCAGGATGTGGGGGGTAAGTGAGGGGATGTATGGAGTGCCTAGCACACCTGGTGTGCAATACGCTATTGCTATTATTCAGTCGCAATGAACTGTGCATCCGAAGCCCTACAGACTTTGCAGATGCACCAGTCCTTTCTCCCTGGCCCAGAAGGCCTAAGACAAGTGTACATACATAGAACACAAAATCTTACAACGTAGTTAATCACTGTGCCTCACTTTCTCCTCAATCAGAGTTGTGGTCACCCAGTAATCAAGAATCTGTCTTTAAAATAAAATTAAGTGGATCTCGGATAAGTGTGCAAACACAGGTGCTGTGTGTCCCGAGACACCTTTTGTTTGGATCAAGATAAAATCTCAATTTAAGCAGGCTCACTCCCCAGTCCTCCTGTAGATTACCCGTCTCACGTGCGCATCAACTAATTGATTCAGGCTTCTCTCACCACAGCTTTGAAGAAGAGTCCAGGCTCGGAAATCAGGGGTTTGGCTAAGTAACTCACCTGTGTGCAAAATGCAAGTCCAAAAGCTGGGGATCAGACAGGCGGAACAGTAGCTCCTGAGTCAGCAATAGCGGCAGCTCCCACTTCACTGCAGCAGGACACAGGACAGTGGGCGCTGGGGTGGAGAACGGTGCCAGAGGTCAGCTGTAGTGCCGCGTGCCTGCTGTGCCAGTGAGAAAAGGAAAGTCCAGGAGGAAAGACGAGCCTTCAAGGTCACTTGGCACTTTAGAAACAAAATCTAGCGTATACATCTCTGTCTTTGACCCAGCAATTCCATGCTCAGGAATATGTCTCAAAGAAGTAAAAAACACAACAGCTCAAGAATGTTTATGATAGTGTGACTGGTAAAGTAAAAGCCCAGGGGGAAAAAGAGGAGAGAAATATCACATTACATTGGTAGTATATCTATAACATGGAATCAATAGCCATTAGAAAGAGTGAATTAAACCAGGTGTGGTGGCACATGCCTGTAATCCCAGCACTCTGGAAGGCTGAGGCAGGAGGATGGCGAGCACAAACGCCTTAAATTCAAGCCCCAGTACCAGAAAAACAGAGGAAAAAAAAACCAAAAAAAAAAAAACTTAGAACCTTATGGAGCCTGGAGAGATTTTCATGAAGCACTGAGAAAATCCAGATTCCTAGAAGTATCTGAATAATCCTACTTTTTGTAAAACAAACAATAACTAAAGCTCTGTATGGGAGAGCATTCCTGAAATGGAGAAGCAGGCATACATAGTAGATAGTGAATAGGATTAGGGTTATTTGTAGCCAAAGGCGTAAAACGTGAGCAGTGTGCATCGGGCGGGGGGAGGTAAAAGGGGGAGAAAGACTGGACTTTATAAAAACTGGATGTGATGAGAATATTTATAAAATTACATTAAAAGGTGGATACAAATCTTAAAGAAAACATTCATTAGTGGAACCTTAATAAGAATATTCACCAAACACACTACTTACATTAGAAATATAAACCTTCCATCTATTTTACTGTCTTTCTCTGAGGAGTAGAGCTCAGAAAAATGAATTCAGTTAATTAAGGATCCCAACTACCAGTATTTGGCTAATCCTCCTTCCTTAAGTCCTCCTGTTTCTATCTCCTGGCTCAGCTGGAGTGGAACCAAGGCCTAATTAAGACCTTCCAAGGACACAGCCTTGGAATATACAATGCCAATTTCCTCCCTCCATCCCCTCTCTGGAATGCACACTTAGCCATAAAATCACTTACATTAAAATTACACCACACTGAAAATTTCTGATTGCTAATTCTTCCATAATGACAGCATCAATGTTTTTCTGATAAACATTATACAATCACCTGCGCTCCCTTTTCTAAACTATTTTTTGGGTAGTCCTGTTTACTCATTATATATATTTGATGTAACTATTTAGAAATCCTCTTCCAAGGATAAATCTTCTGTTTGTCCCATTCAAAGTTCCCAAACCCCAGAATGGAAGATGTTA
Source organism: Fukomys damarensis (assembly GCF_012274545.1). Lineage (NCBI taxonomy): Eukaryota > Metazoa > Chordata > Mammalia > Rodentia > Bathyergidae > Fukomys > Fukomys damarensis. Next base: position 9,956,694 of record NW_022900928.1, read on the forward strand.
CTCTTCTACTGGAAGTCAGGCCTCCACTGTATTCATGACTGGAAGGAGATTTTTTTTTTAGTACAGGAAGTACAAGTGAATTAATATTTTGTGTCTGCAGTGTCGTGGTGTTGGTAAATAGGATTCTGCTTCTTTCTTTCTTTTTCCCCTGGTCTTCTTTGCTGTCCTAGTTAGCAGGGGGAAAAAAAATTGGATTCAACATCAGGCAAACCTAGCAGTAAGTCCCACAAGTAGAGCAGAACAGAAGCCACAAAGCAGCACCGTAAAAGCACTTTATGAAGTCAACCAAGACTATTGAGTAGCATCTGAAGACGGCTCAGCAAAGAACAATGGCCAACAGTCCACGAAGCAGGAAGGCTCTCCCCTCCCAATTTAAAAAGCAGGTCACAGCTAGGAACTGCCAGGGAACACTGATTAAGCCTCAGGACTTTTGATTTTTGTCATTGGATGGTACCTATGCAAATTGGGCCTAGGGGGCCAAGGATGTGAGCATCTAATTTGAGATGGTTTGCTCAGTCAACTGCAGCATCCAGCAGGAGGAGACCATTATCAAAGGATGGCCCCGGTGGGGGGAGGGAGGCCAGCCTTTCAGAGACACCTGGAGCTAGGTGACCATGACGCGGTTGTCTGTTGTGATGTCATGACGAGAGCTTGGAGATAGATAGTCCGTGAGGTCTTTTAAAACAATCTCTAAGGGTTTGCTTTCTCTTTCAGGGTGTTCCTATTTCAGCCCAAACCTCTTGCTGGGTGGGAGGAAGGTAGAGTAAGAAAGTGAAAATGGAACTTTAGATTTCAAGTTAGACATGATGTCAGAGTTGGAACCACATACAGCTCCTTTTTAGCCCAGTATTCTTGGGCAGTTACTTATGCTCTGAGCCTTACTTTTCCTTTTAGTAAAGCCGGTTTCCTATGGGGATTAAACAAGTAACATGTATAAAAGAGTATGACACACTGGGTTTGAAACTTGCAAGTTTCTACCTGAAGTCAAAATTACCTTCCAGCTACACCCAAACTGACCCCCCACCCCGTACCCAGAGCCTTCTCACTAAGCTACATTCCCAGAATTTTTTTACTTTTCATTTTAAGACACAGTTTTACTAAGTTGCTATGTTTCCCAGACAGGGATGAATTTGAGATCTTCAATTCCATCTTTGCCCGAACCTCTCAGAGGACTGTTCTTTGTATATTCTAGATAGTAGTCCTTTGTCTGAGGAATAGCCGATAATTTTTTTTCCACATTGTAGGTTGTCTCTTAGCTCTGTTGGTGGTTTCTCTTGCAGTACAGAAGCTTTTTAAAAAGATGAGATCCCAGTTGTTGATTCTTTGTTCTAGTTCCCAAGCTACTAAGGTTTTATTCATAAAGTGTTTTCCTATGCCAATGTCTTCTAGAGTTCTACCTAACTCATCTTCCAGCAAGTTTAGTGTTTCTGTTTTAATATTTAGATCTTTAATCCACTTTGATTTTAGTACTCAGGTCCTTGTACTTGTAAAGCAGGTGCTGGAACCACTGAGCCAAATCCCCAGCCCTCTAGTTTTAATCTTTATCTGCCCATCTTTCTTGAAATAATATGAATTTTGTCTTTTTTGTTTGCTTTGTGTTGGTCTGTTTCCCTCTGAAAATGCCAGGCTCCTAACTCCTTGCGTTTGCATTTGCAGTACCCCTTCTTCCAGAGTGAATCTTTACCCACAGCAAGGGACTCATTGCCCACACTGTCTACAAGCCGAGTTGCTATCTCCCTTCTCTGCACTTCCTGAGATCTGGCTGCATTGTAATTGCTCACTTTTATGTGTGTCTTGTCCTCGACCGTAGTTTCTAACCACATTTGCTACTTATGTTTACATTAACAAAAAAGGAAATTAAATATAAAATGTGATTAGCCAGTCATATTGAGTGCATGCCTAGTGCCCAACACCTACTTGTATCTGCAGGGCAGAGCACTTTCCGGTCCTGGCAGGAAAATCCTATTGCATGTGACTTTTCTAGACTATGAATCATTCAGAGACCAAAACCTGCCTGACTTTTTGCATCCTTCTGTATTTCCACCTTGTACTGACACAAAGACCCTCAGCAATTTTCAACAGTGACTTAAAAACTAGAATAGCTTCTTAATTTGTTATATGTCACTTTCCTGCCTTCACCAAACCTCATTTTTTGTATTTTGATAATTTTCATTTTTTATCTTGTCTTTCTCATTGTAAAGGAAATACACATTAAGTATGAAAAGTTTGGGAAAACCCAAAGAGGAACATAAAATATAGGTACCCACCACACAAAAATGTGCCCTTCTAGTCCTTCATATGTAAATAGAAATAGTTTTTATTTTTAAATTGAGACCATGCTACCCATAGTTTCTTGGAATTTACTTTTTTCCCACTTATATTGCCTATATGGGTCTGTCTCATTGCCATGCCCCTTTAATTTAATTAATTTTGACAGATGCTAAGGATTGAGCCCAGGACCTCGTGTGTGCTAGGCAGATACCTCACCACTACTCTACACTCCCAGCCCCATGTTATTGTTTTAAATATCTGAATAGATTGTCATGGTAAGAATATACCACAATTTAGCATGTAAACAAGTATTGTACATTGGATAGTGTTCGCTTTTTAAGTAAATAGTTCTGCATTCCATATCTGTCTATCTAAATGTATCTTTGTTCACATCTCTAATTTGGATTTGTATTCCTAAAAACGAAATTACCAACTGAAGAAATGACATGTTTCTGAGAACTGTATCCTTCTCCTCTGGAATGGTTTTGCTTGGTTTTATTTTGTTTGGTTTGGTTGCCTCAAGACTGCTGCAGGACACAGACCTGGACTGTGAAATTGAAGATGCGGCCAAGCTCTGAGCAGAAGGGGCTCCGTATGCCTCCATTCCTCTTCCCAGAGATGCCCAGCCATTGGTGAAGACCTCTGGCAAAGCCATGAGAACAAAAACACCCTGGTATATTTCCATAAGGAGTAAGCCAATTTTCTCTTCAGCATGAAGGAATTTTTAATGGCAAGACTATCACTTGGTAAATACAAATATTTGTAATTGTCAATATGCACAATATCCAAATCAGACAACTACTAGAACCAAACAAATAAACCCATCTGTTTACACAGGATTTAATTACACAGTTTTGGGAAATAATGCAAACACTGTCAAAATGTACAGGATTTGTGAACTACTTCCTCTGCAGTGCAAACGCCTGATTCAGAGCTCGCTCTGGTTTCTGCAGATTATGTGGATGATGACATGTTTTTCCGAGTCATTAACCTGGGCACAGCTTTGTGGCCAAATGAGAAGCTACATTCAAACTGTTCTAAGGGGCTGAATGATTGGTGGAGCCGACAAAGAAAAGACCCTCTGTCACTCACCCTGTGGGGCCATTTGGGGGGGTGCGTGATTTCCGTGGCGACCCACGGTTCAGTGACCCCATTGTTTCTTGAAGGCCTGCTTGTACTGATACTAAGAGAAAAGGTGGGCTGTGCCCCACACAGGCTATTCAAGGTGACACTGTCAAAGACATTTCTGGGGTCCCCTCCCCACTAGCACTTATTGATATTTTTGGCATTATAATGTCCTTTGTATTGCAGTAGAGAAGAAAAATAAGTAAAAAGTAGAAAATAAACCTCACCTTATCAGGATGGCTTTGATTGTGAGAGGCAGAAACCCAACCTGCAACTAGCTCAAGCGTGAGGTGCTGAGTCATGGGTAGGACCAGGTCAGGATGGGCCCAGGGATGCCCACAGCTTGGAGATTGTTTTTTGGCATCTTGACCTCTGTTGGTCCTTCTGTCTCATGCTTTTTAGACAGTTATGTCATGAAGGTTGTGTCACCCGGAGTTATGGGTCCCACGCAAGAGATAGCACAGCTCTACTCCAGGCTGGAAAGTTTAGGAAAGGACCCTAAGGCAAGGATTTGATGCTGGTAGGTCTGGGAATAGGTCCCCAGAAGCACCAGGGAGGGATACAAGGAAACAAGAGCATCGGAAAAGAGTAGGTTAACAATGAGTTACCTTCGTGGGCAAAAGGGTTTCATCTGAGTCACGGTGTGGAACACATCAGCATCCTCCCTCCAGGGAAAGGGAAGAGACTTCCATCCATCATTGGAGTTGTCACCACTGCCCCTGAGGGTGTTCAGTTCTCAGCGCTCTGCAGTTGGGTTGAGCGAGTCCCATGGCACCAAGTATAAGGTTTCAGAGATGAAACAGAGTGACAGGGTAGCCTGATGTGGGAAGTGGCCAGCGGGCCCGACATTGTGCAGCACGACCGCAGGCCACTCGGTACCTGGAGAGGGTCGTTCTTTGCCTCACAGTGACTCTGGGAGCTGGGGCTTGCTATTGCTGCCCAGCACCTTGAGAGAATGTCATGCCACACACAGCTGGCCTGGGGAAGGATCAACATGTAAAATTCAAAGTTTGGTTTCTCCTGAATGCACATTTACTCTCACACCTTCATGAAGTAAAAAAAAAAAAAAAATTCATAAGTCGAATCAATGTAAGTTAAAATCTGTCTAGTGAACACTTTATGTCTGATGTATACACTATTTATATATCAGTCAATATATTCTTACATCTTTCTTTCCTATCAAGTGACTCGTGGTTGAAAGCAGACTGAGAAGATGAGTATATGAGATCCCTAGGAGTGCCTCTATGCAGAGAAAAAAGTTTGTGGTAGAATTCCACACATCAGAGGAAGCTTGCTATGAGGCTTGAATTAGGCCACACAGGTAATGAATGGCCTGGGAGAAAAGCAGACACATAGGTGTTTAGTTGATGACGATTTGCTGCTGCAATCTTTTAACCTCATCTCAAGTCAGACTTTCCTACCAGGCAATACAGCCAGGCACCACACCAATGGAAGGAATGCCTGCTTTTGTGCCAAGAGATCCTCCTAAACACAAATATTTGTTTTTACACTGCCATCCTACCATGAGGTTCTACCAATTCAAAATTCAGTAAGTATTATTACCAAGGGATTTGTGTTTTGTTTTTGCTCACTCCTGTATCGCGCTGCTTTTCTCCTCATACCTACATTTGCAGTGTCCGTGAATGAAAACCCTAGTTTCTGATGAGACAGGGTGGTAGCACAGCCCCTGTAGGTGGAAGTTCCCCACAAGAGAACTACCAGAAGAGAATATGATATTCCTGGACTTCAGAGGAGTCAAAAGAGATTCCAGAAGATGCGAAGGTGCCTAGTTTCCAACTACTTTCAATCATCACTTCCTGAGAATTGCTAATAAGAAGGAATTCATTTTTCCAATGGAATTGAGTTCCAATGTCCAATCTTTTGCCTGGCTTTGGATGGAAATAACCCTACATTATGTACCAGGATCCTGGAATCTAGCACTTACCTGGGAGAAACTACTAGCTTGTGTGACCTTGGAGAAATTTCTAGCTTCTCTGAGACACTTTCTGCACTCTTCAATGGAGATGATAAATCTTGCTGTGCCTTACTCCTAAAGCTGAAGTCAAGATAAAATAATGGAGACAGTCAGGTAAATTGTAAAATACCATGCAATTCAATGATAAGAGTTTGGATTTCTGCTATTTAATTATTCATGAGCTGAGGACTACAGATCTGAATCACTCAAGTGTGTGGAAGAGGAGTCTATCTTGAAAAGGAATATAATGAAAAGTGACACTTACCTCAGGATAAGTGCTAGAGCTAGACTGAGAAGAAGAATCTATGAGTTGGGTGCGGCAGTCTCCTAGTCTACTTCCTACTGTTTGTTGGGTTTAGGCATACGCATGACCATCCAGGTAAAGGTGACATACCCAAGCCCTCCTCACAGACACTTTAGCCTTTGGCGCTGTGGCATGGCCAGTGGCATGTGAGGAAAAGTGATGTGTGTTTTTAGAGTCTTGTTCCTCACAAGCTTGAATGTTTGCTCTCCATTTCCTGTTGAGACTTCTTTCCCCCTTCTTATTGACTGGGGTGTGTCAGTGGGGGCAGCAAAAGCTGCAGCCACCACTTCAGACCTCCAAGTACAGGATGTGTTACAAGTGGCAGGGCTGCCTACCAGCCCAGAACCTCTTCACTATGACATAAAAGGATAAATTTTAATCCAGTATAAGCAGCTTTCATGTGAGATCTCTTTGTTACAGCAACTTAGGCTTTACCCTAACTAACTAGCTAACACAGTGGACCTTCCATACAAAGGCAAACTGGGCCTGCTCCAGGTGAGAGCAGGAAGCCATGTGTCAAACAGAAGCAGTGTCCACGCAACCAATGAAAGGATTCCCTGCCACCTTGACTGACTGGGAGACCAATGAGCCATTTTTCTTAAGAGCCATTTGCCTGCTACGGTAACAGCAGCTTCTGTCTCGGGTTGTGGGCAAAGCCTACTTCCCCACCACTACTGCACCGTCAGTACTGCACCGGCTCCCTGGGGCAGAGCAGAGCATGAGCTTATGCTGGTTCCCCAACTGCGATGGGCCTGGCCCTTTGCACACCTGCAAGGATCCAGATGTTGAGTTTGACACTTTTAATCCATAGTTTCAAAACAGGTGATATTTTTGGGCCATGACACAGTCTCAGGAAGGGTTAATAAAAGATGCAAGGCAGCAAACAGCATGGACCCTAGGGCAATTGGGAGTCACTTCTCAGCCTGTCCTTCTACTGCGTGCAGCACACTCAGACAAACTGTGTGCGGTTTGCAGCTGCTCATGCAAAATGGCACTTGCTCACTGAGATGACAGCATAGGAATCTGGGGACCCTTTCCCAAACCACCCACTAATTGTTTCCCCTCCTCTGAGCTTTAATCCTTTGGGGGATGGGGTTGAATCCCATCTTGCAATGAAAGCCTTTGCGCTATTCCCAGACGCACACTAAGACATCAGCTGTCAGAACCGGGAGACCATTGAGGCCTCTCCAAGGGAAGAGCATGTCCAAGGCCACACGGTGTGTCAGGGCAGTGATGACCTAGAAGGCAGGCAGGCCTCTGCATGGCTAGGTCTTCTCCTCCACGCAGCTCTATACCCTGCTTACAGGGATGAACCCCTGTTGGGTGCAGTTGAGGAGGGGCTAGGGGAAAGGCAGCCGCTAAGTAGGGGGAAGAATCTCAAAGACAGGCTGGTGGAAGGACACCATGGAAAGAGCCTCTGCCTGCAAAGCAGAGAAAAGGACCCAAGGAGAAGCCAGAGCTCAGTTGCTCAGAGCAATGGGACCTGCAGACCAAGAGCTGGGAATGTGGCCCTGGCGGACCCGCCCTCACTGCTGCAGCTGTGTGATCTGCACAGGCTGCCTTGCCCCACCTCTCCTCCAGGCCCTTATCTCATTCTCATTCTCACTCTTTATTTTTGCTGTACTGGGGATTGAACCAAGGGCCTTGTACCGAGCTGTTTGCCAGCCTCCTTTTACTCTTTATGTCAAGATAGGATCTTGCTAAGTCATTAATTGACAGCTGGCTTAAATTTGCAGTTCTTCTGGGATCACAGGAACGAGCCACCATACCCAGCCCTCTACCACCCTTCTTTTCCCTCTGCTGAGACCGACAGATCCTGGACAGAATCTGCCTCTTTATTCATAAACCCAAGCGAAGAGGGAATGGAACGTGGTCACAGTTGATTCATAAATGTATGCAATCTAAACAAAGAATAAAACGTTGTTGTTAACCACTAAAAGTGGGAGGATTGCTGGTCAGTGAAATACAACTTAGGGAAAGCTAGCTGATATGTAGGTAATCCGGCACAAAGTACACAAGGAAACAATAGTATGACATAAATAAACCAACAACATAAAAAGAAAAAACAACAGTGAAATGAAAGCACTAGAGTAAACAATCCCTAAACTTCCAGCTTTGAGATAGGAACTAAAATCTGAGATGCCTACCACAGTGGCCAAGCAGGAAAAATAAACATAGGGTACACTCCCACAATGGTGCTTAAAAACACAATACCTTCCTAGTCATTTTGTTTTGTTCTGGAGCAAACAGAGGGCACAGCTCCATTGTGCATCCCCTGCCTGTTTGCTTTGTGGCTACTCCTTGAATCAAAACCAGTTTTCTCAAAACATGAGCACTTAGATGGGAGAAGCCCTAAGAAAAGTAAAGCACCTTTGAGGTGAGTCCAGGTGGCCTCTAGAGGAGCTTCTGATGCAGGTTACACAGGTTATCTCAGATCCCGTGCTGCTTCAGAGCATGAGCACAGGAACAGATCTACTATGGCGTACTAGCTCCCCTACTTCTTAGCTCCATGATCTCACCAAGTTGTTTTCAATCTCTGTAAGCTGCAGTTTCCTTTGTTTTGAAACTGTGATCATGGATCTGTCAGTCCCTTTTCTGTCCCTAGTAGTACAGTACCACAGACCAGGTGAGTTCTGAAGAAAAGTGTCTTATCATGGGTCATGGTTTGGGAGGCCCAAGGCCAAATGTCTGTATCTGGCAATGACCTTCCTGCTGGTGGAGTCTGAGGCAGTGCGAGTGAGCATAAGGCGAAATACAAGAAGTACGTACACACATGTCTGTGCCTTCTCTCCCTCTCCTTATAAAGCCACTGGCATTCAGTCATGGGGGCTCCTCGCCAATGACTTCATCTAATCCTAATCACCTCTCAAAGGCTGACCCTGTAGCCACCACAATTGGATTAAGCTTCTACTCTCTTAATAGCTCACAATGGCGACTTTAATGGAACTTCAGGAAACAAACCAGATTCCCACCGTAGCAAGATCTACCTTGTGGATTTATTGAGAGAGAGAGAGTGAAGGGATGTGCTTAGCACAGTCCTTGATCAATGTGAGCAGTCAGCAATATCTCTATTATTACTCTTTGTCATGGAGTGATCTTTGTAGCTGATATGCTGTCACAAAGGCAGTTGAGAATCAATACAGGTGCCACAAATCCTTTCCAAATACATTTTCATGGAAAATCATTCACATGACTTTCAGCACTGTATCATCCAAAAGACCAAACTCCTGGGCCCTTCAAGTTCTTCCTGAAATCTAGTGCGAATGTCAGTAAACTCAACTTTCATCCTTCAAGTCCCAGTAAAATTTATCCTTTTTTCTTTCTCTTCACTTTCTCTCTAAGTGTGATAAGAGAAAAAGAGAGAGAGAGAGAGAGAGAGAGAGAGAGAGAGAGGGAGAGAGAGATTCTTTTATGATGAAGAAGCCACCAGATTTGTAAGCCTGCTTTCTAATTTTTGAGCTTCTATAAAGAGAGGTGCCAAATTGCTCAAGGTGCAGGGAGGGGAAAGAGATAAGAAAGCAAATTATCTAGAGATCAGTGGTGGGAGATTGCTGAAAACTTAGGGAACATTCTCCTGTTTTTCCCGTCAGACATGAAGGAATAAAACTGCACACTCCCCCCAAAATATTTACGTACTATCATTCTTGGGCTACTTTTCCTTCTCAACGTTCACACTCACATACATGAAGAATAACGTTGTCATGAATTTCCAGCCCCCGCCAAATAGAAAGCTCAGCCAGCAAGTGTCCTTCAGCCTGTGAGTTGCAAGAAGAAACGCAGTAAATAAAAGCAAGAGAAGAAAGATACCGGAAGAACAGCTAACAGGCTGGTGTGCTCTGATTCATTTTTATTCTCCATGCCCTAGCTTTGATTACAGACTCTGTCTTTTAGAAGGCCAGATCTGGACAAGGCCAAGGAGGTAAGAGTCATACGGACGATTGGCATTGAACTGGCATCAAATACCTTTTGGCTGACCTGGTGATTTTTTTCCTTGATTGAGTGAAGCTCACTAGCTAGGGCCTTCTGAGCACCTGGGTATTCTATCCTTTGAGCTAGCAATAGATATTTCTCTAGCAGTAGCTTTCTAGAACTCGCTAAGTTGCTGAGGTTTAACATCACGTGAACAAAAAGCCTTTCCAGTGGGGGTAATGTTTGTCTTTGCATATACGACCCACATTCTGTGATAATGTTTGTTTATTCAGTAAAAATTTACTGGGCAGTGACTCTAAACCAGGTACCCTTGAGGAGATGGCAGTAAATTAGACAGGTGCAGCCTCTGCCTCTGTGCAGTTTAGGATCTACTATGGATCAGAGCGATTAGGCTTTGTGATAAGAGTATGATGAAGATTGTGCTAACAGCTGCAAACGTTAATTGAATGGTTATCAGGAGCAAAGTACACTAACTACATGGACTAACTCATTTAATCCCTGTGACAGTTAGATGAGGTAATATTCCTATCTCCACTTAAAAGATGAGGTGAATGAGACAGTGAGATTAGTAACTTGCCTGGGGTTGTCAACTTGTCAGTAGTTAAACTGGGCTATGGGTGGTTGGCTGCAGAGCCGATGCTTTTAACGATGATGCTATAATTGAAGAAGCTCCAGGTGCATGTGATGGGCAACACAAAGTTCTTAAATCTGGTCCTGCTGGTCCAGGTAGTGACTTTGCTGAGCTCTGCAGGACAAGCAGGATTTAGCCTGGGGAGTGTGGGTGTATCCAGCATAAATGCTTTCGCTGCTATGCACAGAAATCCAGGCTGCCATAGCTGATTATACAACAGTGGATTTTTTTTTCCTACATAACAAATGTCTGCTGGTAAATGATTTGTAGTATTTCTAGTATTGGAAGGATGTAGAAAGTTAGGATTCTGGTCAGCATCCTTTTCCTTTCTCCTATTGGCCTGAAGAAGGTCCTCATGACCCAGCCAATTCCTGGGGCTGAGAGCTTTTGTTTGCATCAAGGTAGGAAGACTATTTCCAGAGTCTCACAGGAAATTCTGTTTAAAAATCATTGGCTTATATACCCACCTTTTGACCAGGGCTCTGTCTACCCTCCCTGAGACTAAGGGATTTTCAACAAGAAAGAAAAGAGTGGGTTTTGAGTAGACAAACAAGAATGTCTTCCAGAAAGGGGAGTAGACTTCCAGGCAGTCAAAGAGATCATGACAAAAATGAGGGATAGAAGAGCAGGGTGGCTGGAGACACTTGTCAGAGGGGAAGATACGAGGCTGAAGGGAGAGCAGGCCCAGAGCATGAAGGGCTGTGCCATCTGAAAGAGGGTGTACTGTGTCCTAAAGACGAAGAGAATTTAAGATGGGGCAGTGACTTGCGTGGAAAGATTATGTGGCAGCTCTGTGAAGAACATTTGAGAGAAACAAAGAAGGTGAGCAGCAGGCAAACCAGCTGGGAAGATGCGTCAGTGGTCCAGGTGAGGGCCGCTGATGTCGCTCGTGTTCACAGAGGCGTGGTGAAGGAGCGAGGTGGAATGCCACTTTTAGAAGGTGCTACAATCAAAGACTTAATTGGATTTGGGGGCTCGGGCCGAGCGAGTTGATGAGAATTACTGATGAGTGTTGTCTGCATTTTCACTGGTAAAAAACGGCATCAAGAAAGGGCACTGCTGAAACCAAGATGTGAGGTGCAAGTTTACACTAGCAAATTAGCCTTTACTACAGAAGGAAAACCAGGAAATCCATTCATTTTTTAAAATTCTAATTATACTTTTGTCTGGCATACATATACGGGTGCTCCTCAACTTACAGTGGGATTATGTCCTGATAAATGCATCATAAGCTGAAAATATTGTAACTCAGAGTGCATTTAATATACCTCACCTACCAAATATCACAGCATAATGACACAGGGGACAATAGAATGTCACTTATCTTCCCTCCTGAACAAGTGGCTGACTTAATGCTGCCGCCCTAGGTGAGGAGAGAGGATCGTACCACATATCACCAGCCCAGAAAGAAAATACAAATTAAAAGTTTGAAGTACAGTATATTTCTGCTGAACAGACATCGCTTTCACATCACTGACATAAAGTGACCCAGCCAGTTAGGGTCTGATTCTGTTGCTGGATTTTGGGGTGCTGGAGTTCCCCACACTGACTTGCTGTCAGCACCCCCTGTCCTTTGTTCTGACCCAATCCACCACTCCTGCCATGCATCAAGGCCTCAGCTTGATGTTTCTGCTGTTCCTTCCAAGGTCCACCCCCATGCCTCTTGCACACATGATTATTCTGCTATTGCTTGGCCTCTAAGCGAGGCAGGACTTAGGTTTGTCCTCTGTGTGTCCTCTGTGTATGAGGGCTCTCCTCTGAATCTGCCAACATCATTTTATTTAATAAGCAGGGGTTAAAGCAATATTTGGCATTGGCTTTATTATGGCTGCGTGCATACTATTCACAGATGAGACATTTAGAACATTGTGATTATGTTTTTTTAATTCTCATACAACCTTATTGATAATAAAGTACCTTTCTTCGAATCTAAAAGTAAACAATAACTTTTCTCCTGAACATTTCCATTATGAGCCTTCAATCCCCCGGCTCCAAAGTGGACTGGTTACTCTCGAGGCATTTGTATCAATGAACTATTTCTGGATAACGAACCGCCCTGAGGCTTAGGAATTAAAGCGGCAATTATCTATCCAGCTCACAGTGCTGCGGGTTGGCAGTTTCTACTGTGTGGCTCTCCCGCTCTGGCTGGGCTCTGTGAGCATCTGCAGCTCAGTTAAGTGCTCTGCTTCTTGGGGGAGAGGGAGTAGCTGGCTCTGAGATCATAGTCAGATCTCATAATTTCTGATCCTGTAGCAGGTTAGCATAGACTTCATGGTAGAGACAAGAATCCAAGAGAGAGAAAGGAAATATCCAGGGTCTCTTGAGACTAGGATTGGAACTGACTCACTGTGATTTCCACCGTGTTCTCTTGCCAAACAAGTTACAAGTCCTGGCCCAGAATCAAGGGGTACAAAAATACAGTGGGCTCTTGACTTAGGAACTCAGTTCATTTGCATGGGCTGCTTATAACTCAGGTTGGTCATTGAAGGCTCAGGCTCCTCTACACACCCTCCAAAGTCTCTCTCCTGTACACAGGCAGCTCTCAGTGTCCTTAGAGAGACGCTGACCCAGGATTTCTCAGTGAACCCCACACAAGAAAGGATGTTGTCCTGTTCCTTCCAGAATTCTTTAAGGGTTAGATCTGTGTCTGACACCATCTGGAATCACAAGCGGCCAGCACTTGGGTCATAACTCATGACTTTGTTCGTAAGTAAAAACTAAAATTCCAATCATAAACCAAGTTGTGTGTATGTCAGGAGGGTCATAACTTGAGGGTCTATTGTAGATTCCATGTCTTGATGGAAGAATTGAAAAGTCATTTTGCATAGACCATGGGTACAGGAAGATCACCAACTGGAGCCATTAATGCAAGCAATAGACAAGTCTGGTGAAAAACTCTTGTCTTGGGATTTCTTTTCACATCAGTGGAGTTCATTTTTATCTATGTTGGAGGCCATCAATATCAGTTCAGTTCAGAAATTATGCCAGGTATTTTGACAGACCAGAGGATGAGGTGGTTTTGCTGGAGCTGATGTTTCTGAAAGCCACAGGAAAGTGATCCTGCAAACGTTGGGGAAACTGTACACCAAATTCAACTGTTGCCATAGGAGGGAATTATTTCTCCCAGAGTGAAAAAGAATTGTCAGTGCGATGCTGTCAGGAACCACAAGTACACTGGAAGCCACAGTCCCTCCCTCCTACTCTAGCTCTCATGGGAGCCCCTGGCCAAGGTGAAGAGTGACTTTTGGGCGTGGCATGGCAGAGTGCAGAACTGTGGGTTTGCAGCTGTAGGACAATAAGATGACAATGGGAACACCTTGTTTCCAGGTTTCTGTCTTCCGAGTTTTTTGGCTATTGAGTAACTTCCTAAGGAAAGATACGTGTAAAGGAGGTTTCTTCATAAAGCTTACTATCGTAGTTATAGCTTAGTTGAACGTGGCATTCCAGGACGGCAATCATTTCCACCACTGCAGGCTTTGTTTTCCAATTGGTTTACTAAGTCGGCTTCACTCACCCACCTTCTTTTCTCTCACTTGATCTCACTTGGACCCTATCAGCCCTGCTGGAAAGCTACTCTATCAATAAGAGGAAATGGAAATGTAGATCCTTTTAGTTGGAAAAAAAAATGGTAAAATCAGTAAATGTGCCTCTGAGCTTATGGGAAGACTGTAGTAGGGATGTCCCCATTGAGTCCCAGTATTCCCAACCTGGTGTATTCTCTTCCACATTGAATCTGGGCTTGGCCGTATGACTTGTCAATGGGATGTTAGCAAATGGGAGGCTCTTGCACTGGGGCTTACCCTCTGACCACGTTGAGCCCTGAGACCTCAGGTGGAGAAGGAAAAGCTAGCTTCTTGTATAGTGAGAAACCACATGGGGAGAGAAGCCAACCATCCCAGGAGAGCTCACCCCAGACATACCAGCACCAGCCTACCACCAATGAGTGAGCTCAATTCATACCAACAGAAGACACACCCACCTGAGCCCAGCCCTAATTATGAATCAAACAGCTGTCAGTAAATGATATGGTTTAACGTTTTAGCCATTATGTGTTGGGGGTACTTTGTTTCGCAAGAAGTGAAAACTGATAAGAAGTAATATGTTGAAGCTTTGTCTTTTGTTTCTTTTGCAGTTGCAAATCACAGATACAGGCAATGCTATTTTTGTCTGAGTGTCCTTGTTAATTTAGGCTTGTTTCTATCCCTTTATTAACACTTGTTGTGGTTTTGGAAAGGAGTAAAAGTAAATGTGCGCGTCAGTTCCATCACATGTAATTGGAAGTCTCTGTTTACGTCCCCTTCATCTTCCCAGCAGATACTTGTGGGAGTGCCTAAGAGGCATCAACAGCACTGTGCACCTGCAATACAGCTCTTATTTAATCTGTATACTAAAACCATGCACGTACTAGCTTTCCTACTGCTGGACACAATGCCTGGCACTCATAAAGGAAGAAAGGTTTAGCTTAACTCACAGTTGGGGTGGGGAGTTAATTCAGTCACTATCGGCTGTTCCAAGGCAGGGACATCATGACAGAAGGACATGGTGGAGCAAAGCTGCTTAGTTCATGGAGGTAAGAAAGCAGAACCACGGAACAGCTCCACAGTTCTCAAAATCACAGCTCCATGCCCCACCCAGACACACCCAGGAGTGTGCTTCACTCATCTGCTAGGCATTTCTTAGTCCAGTAAAGCTGATTTATCAGGATTAAAGGTCACAGTGAATGAAGCATTCCTTTTCCCTTTTAACAGATGACATAAACAAGTAAGATTAAGTGACTTGCTCAAGAGCACAGTTTGTAAATAGCCTTGTTAGAAAGTTTGCCCTCTACTGAGTGCTAAGACAGCCCCCAATATTTCCAGTGTGCTTTGTTGAACTACAAAATAGCAGAAATGCTAAAGTCAGGATGGGTGCAAGGCTCCACACAGTTGACTTGACCTGAGGACTGGATGGATACAAAAGGCAAAAAAAAGAAACAGAGCAACGTCTGGGGATACCACCTTCTATTGATCTGCCTTTGATTGATCTTCCGTGATCACTAGTGGAGAGACACCAACAAGAGGGGACAACAGGGGAATGGACATCTTAACTGGGGAAGATGGGAAATTTGCTCCTGAAAGGCCGTTTTGGATTATTCTCTCTCTCTCTCTCATCTGCACAACAGATCAAGGCTCTGCCATGCGTAGTTATTAACATTGCTTATGGAATGTTTTTCACTGGGGAAGATCGGTTGGTACTACTTACAGGACATTTTCCCAGGGTAAATAGCAGTTCTGATTGGGCTCCTCCATGGTGGGTGGAGAGCAGAACCCTATGAGACTCAATATGGTTAACAGCTATGGAACGGTTAAAGCTCTGGGCATGGCTTGGCAAGTATTCCCAGAAGGCCATTTGAGCTTTGTGTAAGAGAAATTAAGTGGCAGGAAAAGTGTGTTCAATTTAGATCCATATGGTCTACTTTGCTTCCTTCCTTTTTTATACTTTTTTCTCCAGGAAAGAGGACTTCTCAAACAAAGACACTTTGTGGTCACTGTAAGGGTTTTTCCAGCTGAGCATGTTGAAAAGCAGAGAGAAAAACTGCTCCTGTTCTAACTGGTGGTAATCTCAGCTCAAAACAGAGTTCATTTTACAGGGTGCTGGCTAAGGACACAGAGCCTGGGAGGAAAGACACAGTGCCCAGTGTGAGAACACGGTGTCCAGCAGAATTAAGAATGACTCTAGTTAGGAAAGGACCTCACATTACCTGCAAGCCAGCACAGGAACTGTGGGCAGCATGGCGAGCACTGTCACTGGACCCCAAATGGGGAACCCACAAACATGCATCCTGGATTTTCCAAGCAGCCCCACAGTCAAATATTCATTTCTGGTACTGGAACATGCATTTGGAGTAACTAAACAGTGGATCTATAACTAAAGACATCCACGCCATGGAATTACATACATTAGCTAAAAAAGGTAGAGGATTATTTACTTCCACTAAACATTTAACCAAGTGCCAATTACTGTTCTAAGTGCTTTATTGGCACTTTTTAGTCCCTTCCTCCCAGGGACACCGTGAGTAGGACCTGTTGTTACCTTGGTTTTGTTGACAAATGTACTAAAGCCTACCGCATAGGGAAGTCAGCTGGGCTGTTCAAAGTCTACAACTAATACGTGTGGGTCCCAGGTCTGAGTCTGGGTTGGGCATAGGGGCTCCCCGAGGCTGGAAGCCACACTGCCAACTTGCAGCAAGGTCGCCCCTGGAGAGAGGTGGAGAGAGATTCAGTAGGAGGCTTTCACTTCCTATTGCACCAAATGCTGCATGCTGCTTGAGCGTTTCCTCTTAAGCATGTTATTTTGTTTGAAAAATATATGAGAAAAGGAAAAGCAAGATGAGGTAGCAACAGAGCTTCCCCTCCCCTTTTTCGTAAAGAACATTTTTGAGCCAGGAGAAGGTATTATTACCATTATGTGAAAGGTGGGCTTTTAGTTAGGTACCAGGCAAGTCTAGGCTGAGGGCCAGGAAATCATCAAATTATTTCAGAATCCTTGTAGCTTCTTGTAGGCAAGTGAGACTGAGGCAGGTATGCAGTGAGTCCAGAGAACAAAGCAGCTGTTAAAAATCACAGAGGTAAAATGCAAACAATAGGCACTCAGACCCTGGAGGGCAAGACAGGGTGCTGGTCAGCTGGCAGGATGGGCAGGTGGAAGCCAGGATACCCAGGGAAACAAAAGGGGTAGAAAGGATTCGGGTGTAGAAGACAACAGTGAAGGATCCAGGAGGAAGACAGAAAGCATCTCCTGGGCCAAGAGCCTCTTAGAGAGTTTCTGCAGGGGCCTCAAAGGATGACAGGAAGGAGGGTGGGAAGATGAAGGTATACCTGCTGAGATGGAGTGTGTGAGGCAGAAAGAGGTGAATCAGTCCTGGTATCTCCATGCTGAAAACCATAGAGCTTTAAAAAAATTAATTTTATTAGTCTACTTTAGATAATATGGGGCTTTACTGTAGACAGAGTCTCTACTGAGTGATCATTTTGCAATGTTGGCTTTCCTTTTAGATGCACCTGTGTTTGTGAGTTCAATGCCTCCCTTCAGCTCAGTGGGGAGACCGACCAGGGGGCAGGTGGAGCAAGGTTTTGGGCCTGCAGGTCTAAACACTCAATCATCCCCAATAGCATTCCCCCATATTAACACCACTTTATTCTGGATGCTTCCCTAATCTCCAGGGAAGACTGGGGGCCAGTGCCATCTCCGTCTTGCTACCACTTGTAACTGAACCTAGCACCAGGCTTGTCACATACTAGAAACTCAAATATTCAATAATTAGTTGTTGAATTAAAATGTTTGATGAATTTGTGAAATAAACGAACATCACTGGGAAAGTTGTTGCTACAGCATGTGTTGAAAATGCCAAACTATTCTACAGAATACAGAGGATCATCAAGAAGATCATACACCCTGACCAAGTTGGATCTATCCCAGGGATGCAAGGATTGCTCAACATATGTAAATCAATAAATGCAAAATACTATATTAACAGAGCCAAGGACAAAAATTATGTGATCCTGTCAATAGATGCAGAAAAGGTATTCAGCAAAATTCCACACCCACTCATAACAAAAACCCTACAGAAAACTGGAATAGATGGTCTTTATCTCAACTTGATAAAGGCTATCTATGAAAAGCCAACAGCCAATATCATACTAAATGGTCAGAAACTGAAAACCTTCATGCTAAAATCGGGAATGAGACAAAGATGACCACTATCACCATTCCCATTAAATATAGCTTTGGAAACATTAGCCACAACAATTAGACAAGAGAAAAAAATAAAAGTAATAAAGATAGGAAAAGAACAGGTTAAACTGTCATTATTTGCTGATAATATGATACGCTACATTGAAGACCCAAAGAACTCTGCCAAAAGACTTCTAGACTTAATTTACAGATTCAGTAGAGTAGCTGGAGGAAAGGTAAATACTAAAATATCAATTGCCTTTTTGTACACAAATAACAGTCTCACTGAGAGTCAAGTTAGGGAAACAATTCCTTTCACAATAGCATCCAAAAAAATGAAATATCTAAGAATCAATCTAATGAAGGAGACAAAAGACCTCTACACTGAAAACTGCAGCATTCAAGAGAGAGAGACAGAGAGAGAGAGAGAGAGAGAGAGAGAGAGAGAGAGAGATTGACGAGGACATAAGAAAATGGAAAACACCCTTGTTCCTTGGTAGAAAGAATCAATATAGTGAAAATGGCCATTCTTCCAAAACTGTTATTCATATTCAGTGCAATCTCTATTGAAATCCCAACAGTTTATTTCATAGAACTAGAGAAAACAATCCAAAATTTCATTTGGAATCAGAAGAGACTGAGAATAGAAAATCAATTCTAGGCAACAGAGACAGGGCAGGGGGTATCACAATCCCAAATTTGAAACTATACTACAAAGCCACTGTGATAAAAACAGCACAGTACTGGCAAAAAAACAGACCTGAGGATCAATGGAATAGATTAGAAGACACAAAAATATCTCCTACCTCATCTTTGACAAAAGAGCCAAACACCCTCTCTGGAGGAAAGATAGCCTCTTTAATAGATGGTGTTGGAAAAACTGGATTTCAACTTGTCAAAGATTAAAACTAGACCCATATCTTCACCATGCACTATACTAAAATTCAAGTGGATTAAAGATACAAATATTAAAACAAACACTAAACTTGCTAGAAGATAAGTTAGGTAAAACTCTTAAAGATATCGACATAGGAAAAGACTTTATGAACAAATCCTCAGTAGCATGGGAACTAGCACAAACAATCAACCATTGGGATCTCATCTTTGTTTTTTTTGTTTTTTGGTTTTTTTTGGTACAGGGGATTGAATTCAGGTACTTGTGCTTGCAAGGCAGGCCACCAAACTGCTGAGCTAGATTCCCCCCCCCCCCCCTTTTTTTTTTGTTTTGTTTTGTGGGGGGATCTCATCTTTTAAAAAAGCTTCTGCACTACCAGAGAAAAAACAAGCATAGCTAAGAGACAACTCACAATGTGGGGAAAAATTTTTACCAGCTGTTCCTAATACAAAGGTCTACTACCTATAATATATAAACAACTTTAAAAAAATCGGACTCCCCCAAATATAAAGATGTAATTCAAAAATGGTCATCTGAAATGAACAGACATTTCTCAGACAAAGAAGTAAAAGCAGCAAATAATCATACGAAAAAATGTTCAACATCTCTGGGCATTTGAGAGATGCAAATGAAAACAACATTGAAATTCCATCTCACCCCAGTAAAAATGGCTGCTGTCAAGAAATCAACCAATAACAAGTGCTGGCAAGTTGTAGGGAGAAAAGAATCCTTCTCCACTGTTCATTGGGAGTGCAGACTGGTGCAACCACTATGGAAATCAATATGGAGATACCTCAAACAGCTAGGATTAGAAATTCCATTTGACTCAGCTATTCCTCTGCTGGGTATCTTCCCAAAAGAATTAAAAGAAGCAGACCACAGTGATATATACTCAGCCATGTTTGTAGTGGCACAGTTTATAATAGCTAAAGCTTGAAAACAGCCTAATTGTCCATCAACTGGAGACTGGATAAAGATGATTTTTTAAAAATAAAATGGAGTACTACTCAGCCATAAAGAATAAGAAACCAGAGATATTTATAGCTAAGTGGATGCACATTGAGGCCATACTCTTAAGTGAAATCAATAAGTTACACATGTGCAAATCCCAAATAGTTTCTCTGGTGTGAAAAAGTAAAAGTGTAAATAAGGGTTAAAATGCATAATTGATATTGTGTAATGGGGAGAAAAGTCTAAAAGGTTAGAAGAGGTGGAGGGGTAGGGGAAAGGGAAAAGAATAAATTTTTGAAAAGGAAAAACATGGAAACAATGTCTTTGTAAACAGGGAAGAGCGGAGGGGATGAAAGGAGGGCTGGGGAATGGGGGAAAAACAGGAACCTGCTAAGTCATGAGAGGTACAAGATCCCAATGATGGATGCAACAGTGTTGTGTATCTAATATGTACCAATAAATTTAATAAAGATAAAAAACAAGTAAAAAACACACAAAAAAAGAAAATGCCAAACTCTTTTTTGAGCTTCAACTAGAAAATCTCTAGATTATAAAACAAACAGCTTTTATGATTAGCAGTTACTGATGATCACTTGTATGTGTTCTTTGTTTTAAAGCTGAGGAAGCCCAGGTCAAAAGTGGTTTTCAAGGCTCTGGGATAGGGTGAAGTTTGGGCCTCTGCTCTGTTCCATGCTTTAAGCTTTGTTAGGCTGGAGTTACTCTTGGTTGCCAAAAGGAAGTTGGTAGAAACTGACGATTCCTCTTTCATATTGAAGTAAAGGGAAGGGGCTAGGAGGAGAGGAGGAAAGGAGAGAGAGAGAGAGAGAGAGAGAGAGAGAGAGAGAGAGAGAGAGGTTTAGGGTTAAATGTCTGAGCCTTATTCTGACCAACCAAATGAATGAACCTAGGGCTAACCCTGTGTTGATTGACGTAACCTAGGTAATATCCCTGAACCAATCAAAACAACAGGACAGCCGATGCTGATTCATTGGATCAAACTGGTGAGGGGGACCAGGCATCCTAACTAATTTGCCTGGCTACTTTCAGATAGGGAAGAGATGACTGGATATTGAGGAGCCACTGACAGACTCTGTGCTTGGCCATGTGGCTGCTCTGTCCCAAACCTTAGATGCTGTCTCACCTGCTTGCCTCAGAGAGAAACCTGTTCTTGGGATCAGCCCTGCTGTGCAGGGAGAACATTGGTCCTTGGTCCAGCTCCTTTAATGAGGTGAGGACTCTTCTGAAAGCTCCTGCTTGAGGTGGGCTTCAAGGCTTCCCCTCTGGGAGCAGCACACCAGCTTGCACTGACCAAGACGATGCTGTAAAAGCGGGAGAGACCACCCCTGTCCCCCATCGGTGGCCATTCATCAAGAAGTTACGTATCATCTGCTTCCAGAGGACCCATCTGTCGGCACCAGAGCCCGCAGCTGTTTCCAGTGTCCTTGTCTGTTCTTGTCCTTGTCTCTGTTCCTTTGTGAGTCATGCCCAGTGCCTTTCCTCTCTCCTGGGTTGAACCCTCTGAACTAATATAGGTTCTTTATCTCAGGCCTGCACCCAGCCCAGGTCCTGCATTGGACTTAGCAACCTGGAATTGTATGTTCCTCTCTTCGGCAGCTTTCTGTTCATTGACAGGGGCCACCTTGAGAGGAGGCAGAGTCATTTGCCGTCATCCATTATCTATGTCAGTTGTGGGAGGAAAGAGCCTGCCTGGTGGGTATCTGACATCCCCAGGCCCCTGCCCTTGCCACAGCTTCGTATCTGGGAACCAGCTGTCCTCCTTGCTTGAATTCCCCAAGAGTGACTTAGTGACGCTGACCTAATGCTCAGAGTTCTGGCTCCCTGCCTCCTTCTCCAGATCTCTGGATGAGGGACCTAAATGACAGAGAAGTCTGCAGAGAAGGGAAAACAAGAAGGAAAAGGCCTGGTACAGGTCGGAGAGTGCTGCACTGTGGACTCAAGACAGCTGAATCCAATCTGGCTGGGCGCTGCTCCCTGTGCCCTGGGCAAATCTCTGCTCCTGCTGGGCCTCCATCTCCCCAGGTGGTGTGGGACTACATTATGGTGCCCAGCGGGTGAGAGATCACTTCCTGTGGGGTGGCTTGAAGTCTTGGGGTATCTTCAGTGCCACAGTGACTGGAGGCAGCTTCTGGCATCCAGTGGACAGTGGACAGAGATACAATGATCCTGTAGTACCCAGGGCAGCCCCTTGACTAAAGGATCGTCCACATCCCACACAACTATCACCTGTTCTCCTGGCTACCCCCTGTACCTCAAAATGCACATTGCATTTTGAGGAATGGAATTACCATATAAATCAGAGAAGAGCACATCTTTTAAAAACAGTTTTATTGGTTCTATCCCCAGCACCACACACACACACACACACACACACACACACACACACACACACACGAGAGCCAGATTTACTGAGGTATGATTTACATAGTACAACATTCTGTTTAATCAGATCAAGGACTTTGTAAGTTTGACAGTCAGGCAGCTGTTGTCACAAACCTGTTCCAGAACATTCCCCTCACCCTTGGAAGTTCTACACAACTGTGTGATCGGTCCCTCCTCCTGCCCCACTGGTCTGCTCACATATGGTTTTAAGCATTCCTTGAAATTTTATAGGAATAGATTTGTTCAATATACTCTCGTGTGTCTCCCCTTTTTCACTTAGCATGGCTTTTGGAGGCTCATCTACGATGTATCATTAGTTTTTTTCCCCCAGTATTCTCCAGTTGAGCATTGCATTTTGTCACCCATTTACCAGATGATGGACATTGGATTGTTTCTGGTCTGGGGCTCATAGGAAGAGTCCTGTGGTGAATGCTCCTACCCAGGTCTTCTGTGAACATGTGCGTTCATTCACCTTGGGCCTATGCTTAACAGTGAAATTGCTACGTTGCTTTATTATCTTTTTTTTCATCAAGAGTTGTCTACACTCTCTTGGAATTCACTTTGGAAAACCACCAATGCTCACGATATCTGAGTCACCAACACAACCTTCCTGTCTCTGTAAGCACAGGGGCTCTCATAATCACAGGCACATAAACAAAGCCGTGAATATTATAAGTGTACACATGGTTCTGCATGTAGTAAAGCACATACGACTACACATAGGAATGTAGAATCTGAGGATAGGTGAAGATGGTGCCTCCTTCTCCTCCTCCTCTTCCTTCTTTCTCTTCCTCTGCTCTTATCCTCTTTCCCCTTCTTCCTCTTCCTCTTCTCCTTCCTTTCCTGTAGTATCAGAGACTGAACCCATGGCCTCACACTGAACTACACCCCCAGACTTTTTAACTTAATTTTCAGACAAGGTGTCTCTGGGCTGGCCTCAAACTTTCCATCATCCTGCCTCAGCCTCCCAAGTAACTGGGATTACGGTACAGGCCTGGGCCACCATATAGAGCAAGGTGTAGGCTTCTGACACTTCATTTTGTCTCTAGTTGAGCTGTACCCTGAAATTTTCATATTGAAATGTACTATTTTATAGTGTTTCCTTCTTATGTTTTCTATATAATAAGGTCATTATAGTGACTTTTTAAAATCATGTGCACAGGAAGAGCATGAGTTTTACTTGGGAATAGTAAAAGGGTATTACAAAGTAGTTTGTCTTTTTTTGTTTGTTTGTTTGTTTTGCAGAAAGAGGATCTTGATAGAGATTGGTATAGGACTGCCAATTTTAGGGGTCCTGAGATCTGTGCATCTTTTCTATTGAAATGTTATTCAATATGTTTTAAATTGGCATAATTATACCCATTTGTGCACTGTGCAATATTTTGCAGTGGATTCTTTTTCAGCACATGTGTGTGATACACCATGAATACACTCATCATGGGGGGTTCGTACACGTAGTTATCACATCTTAATCCTTTTTACTGCTCCTTCCCGTCCTGACGCCCCCCTCCCTCCATTCCTAGATCCCTTTCTGATCTGCAGAAGCTCTGCTCCCAGTTTCTATGATCCCGTCTGTGACATTTTAAATTTTATGCTAACCAGGCTTACTTAGAAAGTCAAGGGATGATCCAGGCTTGAAGCTAAGAGCAAATCAAAGCAGTTGTCTTGCACCAGTTGCTTTCATCATTGCATTTGGCCTACTTCTTCCAGGCCAGAATCAGAGAGTCTGAGGGATAAACAAACCCCAGAGAACCATCATGAAAACGTACAGTAAGAGCCTCCAATCCCATCCCTCAGCCTTGGTTTCAGAGGAAATCACAGCACAGACTCACAGATGGACCAGCAGGCTGAGCCTCCAGAGACCCATGGAGTCCAGCCCACATTCTCCAGAGGTGGGAAGGGAGGTGCAGGGAAACTGAGGCAGCCAGGCAGCTGGACAATGTCTGGAGAATCCTGGGAGGTGGATACTTAGATGTCTCTTTGGTCAGCATTCTGGAGTCAGGTAGAGAAGAGATGGAGGCCTGTGAGGGCGAAGCCAAGATGGAGAACAAGGGCAGAGCTCAGCCTCTGCCTACCTTGTCCAGATGGCAGCAGTGGCTCCGCCTCTCCTTCCTCCATTAATCTGACCCACTTCTGGTCAGCTGCACTCACCTGCTGTTACCAAGCGCTTGGGTCTGGGGGGCCTTGCCCCTGCACCCACGTGGAGTGGGCGGTTAAAGTATCCCTGGAAGGGAACCATCTCTAGCCCGTTGTGCTCCTCTCCCACTTTCAGGACTGGAAACACTTGTTTGCCCCTTGACCTGGCTCTGCACAAGTCAGGCTGGTCCCACTCTTGTGGCTGCCTGGCGGGTTAAGGAAGAGTCTGTCAGAGAAGTAGCTTGGATCCTGGGAAATTCGGTTATGCAGGGAGGTGTGGTGACCCGATGCGGCCCTGGGGCCTCTGCCTGAAGATTGCGTAGGGAGACAATGGCAGCATCCCTCACCGACACCCACCAGGCAGAGTGGGTGTTGGAGACACAGTGGAACAGAGGCCACCCACCCCAGCCTAGGAGAGGCCCTCAGGCCACTCTGGTTTTTAGATTTGAGATTTCTTTTTCTCTACTTTTTTTTCCTCTTTGGTAATATGTGCAAGTGGTACTTATCTCCCAAACAAGTGTTCTTCTGAGGAGACCATCAGTTGCAGCACCACAAGGGCAGGCACCCAGGTGGGGTGGTGGCCTTGCCTCACAAGCGAGCAGGTCCTGCGGTGCCCAAGGGCCCCTTGGGCAGCCAGGAGCAGACTTGGCTGAGAGGAGGTGGACTCAGAGAAAGAGGTGCTGAGGGAGGAACAGAGGAAATGGCGAAAACAGAGAACAGAAGACACTGAAACCCAGGAGAAATACAGGAGTACGTTGAGAAAGAAGGAGGGGAAGGAAAAGAACGGTGAGAAAAGTTAAAAGCAGAGGAGGACAAAAAAGAACAGAAAAGACAAAGTAGGGCTGAGGCGGCAGGAGAAGAGGTGGCAGTCTTTCTGCTGAGGCCCTGGGAACAAGGCCCTTTCCTGAATTTGCCCATGCAAATCCCATCACCTGCCAGTCTCCGGATGCCAGGGCAACTGCCCTGCCAGGCTCTGGACAGTGAGGGGTCTGGGAAATATCTTCCCATTCTTTCTTAGGGGTTTTGAGGGAGCAGGAGCCCAGCCTGGGCCTGAGTGTCCTCCTGCAGGCCTGGCTGTTCAAAGGCCTTATCCGGAGAGACAAGGAGGGCCAGGGTGCCTGCCTGCCCGGGCCCCACAGGGAGTGTGCTGAGCTACAAGCGCACAACCGGTATTTCTGCTCAGCCTTCACGGCGTCCCAGGCCCACACCCTGAGAGCTGGCACCCAGCATGGCACGGGGAGGAGGCTCTGCAGAGGCAAGTGCCAGGCCCGCAGGCTCTGACGTCAGGCCCAGCCTGCCGTAAACGCTACGCCTGCAGAGCCTCCTCTCCCTCTGCTCGCACATTCGCAGACTCATCCCCTCGTGTTCCTGGTGCGGGGTGACTGGCTGGGGAGCAATTACTGTGCAGCAAACAAAGCGTGATGCTGGAGGTGGAGGAAAAGCAAATCGCAGGCACTTTGAAATCTGGCTTCTTTAGGGTCTTCTCGCTGCAGACTTCTCAGCTATAGAAGAGCTCAGGAAACACCAGGGAAGCTGCCAGGCTTCAGACATTTATGAAAGAAGCAGAACAAACCTGTGGGTCTGGCTTAGATAGGAGGAACGCATCTAGCCCGGGAAGCCAGGAGGGCTCTGTGCCTGGCAAGCTAATGGCAGCAGCTGCCTGAACATCAAGAAAAAGCTGAATTCCGAGTTTCAAAAAAAATGAAACGATCATACACACATACCCGCCACCTTTAAGCAACAGAGCAAGCAAGGACGAGGTTGTTTTTACCTCGGTTATTTGCTCGCCGCTGAGTAAGCACACATTTTGCCTGCACCCAGGTCGACGCGTGGAGAAAGCAGTAGGCAATGGAGAAAAGGGAGGCAATCGAGAGCTCAGGAGCTCCGGCCTCGGAATCAAGCTGCCTGGGTTTGCACCGGCCCCTCACTCTCCTGTCTTTGTAATTTTCTGAGCCTCAGTTTCTCTCTGGAAGCTCCTAGCACTGTGGGGAGGACTAAATGAGATTCACAGGAAGTTCTCGGAACAGTTCAAGGCCCTCACGGTGCACTCCAGACAGCACTGTCCCTCCCGAAACATTCAACGAGGGATTCGAACACCAGACAGCAAAGGGAACAGTTAAGATTATTTTGTAAAGTGTTCGGAATCAGTAAATCCCTACAGCCAGAAAGTAGATTAATAATTGCTGAGGCTGGGGAGGAAAGGTTGAAAAGAGATGAGGAATGACTGTAAATGGGTACGGGGATTTCCTTTTGAAGTGATTAAGAAAGGCCTAGCAGATTAGCAGAGCAAGCTCTTGGATGTGTCTGGGCGGGACGTGGAGGTGCGGCTCACACAGGTATATACCTGGTCCCTCTCCTAGTCCTCCCTGCTCCCTGATGGCCATGGACGAAGCGGCTTTTCTCCACCGCACCATGATGTTCTTGCCTTGGAGCCAACTGACTGTGGACCGAATCCCCCTGAACTATGAACTAAATTAAACCTTCCCACTTTAGGTTGCGTCAGGTCCCGCCTTCCTGTGAGCGTGTGTTCATTTCACCTGGCAGCCAGGACTGGGATTTCTGGGTTATACAGTCCCTCTGTCTTCAACCTATGAAGAGCTGCGAGGCTTTTCCTGTCTGGGCTGTGTGTCCCGCATCACACTGCGCCAGCGGTGTGCACAGGTTTTGATGTCCTCACCAACACTCGTTACAGTCATTCTGGTGGAAAGGTAGAGAGGTGCTCTTTCATCATGGTTTTGATTTCTATTTTTCCCTGATGGTTAATGATGTCAAGTTTCTTCTCATATGATTATTTGTACAACTTCTATGAATAAAACACCTATCCAAATCCTGTGTCCACTTTTAGAACTAGGGTGTTTTTTGTTGCTGCTGTATTCTTTATTCTAGATTCAACTTCTTTATGTATATGATTTGCAAATATTTTCTACCATTGTGTGGTTGTCTTTTAAGTTCGGATAAAGTCCAACTTTTCAATTTTCTCTTGTATTGTTTGTGTATTTGCTTTCTATCTAAGAAATGATCGCATGATTACTGTGAGAAAAATCTGTTCCTATGTTTTCTTCTGAGAGTCTTACAGTTTTAGTTCAGACTATTTCCTATACCAGCAAGGAAACTAAGACACAGTGAAAAAAGGATTTCCTCCAAAGTACATGGCTAGTAAGTGGCAGATAAGTAATTTTTAAAAACAACTTACTTTATTACCACCTAGTATTAATATAATTTTAAATCAAAGAGGGTTTCAAGTTATAGTTAAAGTCAGAATCTATAGCCCAATTAATATTCATTCTGAAATAGAATCAACCTTTAATTCTAGACTAATAATAAGAAGAACAGTTCCCATTTCTCATGTTAGTAGTCTGGGCAAGGCACTGTGCTACTTTACATGTGTTTTGTTTCTAATCCTCAAAGCTACATTGTAAATAGGTGCTACATTATCCTTATTTTAAGGATGAGAGAATTGATGCTCAGAAAGCTTAGTAAGAAAAACATCCAAACTTACGAGATCAGATTCTAAACCCACCCAGCCTTTATTTCCATTTAATTTCCCATCGGTATCATTTCAGGGTGGCCTATAGAAAAAGTAATGATTGTCACTGAGACCCTAACGGAGGGCTTCTGGCAGGACAAGAGCTGGCTGATGACAGAACTGGACGCCGACTGCCATGTCCTCCACTCGTCACATCTGTTTGTAATTTCTCTTGGTGGGGTTACGCTGATTTGTGGTGATCAGAATCCAGACACCACAGAGCATCTGGGTTGTAATGAAGTCCTGATTCTTTTTCTTTAAATCCAATTTTCCGCTTGGTTTGGCAAGGCCAGGGGGGATGTCAAAGCCTAAGACAAAGGTCAGTCATAGGAGGTGTTGGTCTCCATTTACATAGTTCATTGGGGGATTTCAAAGGGAGGAGGGTGGTGGGCAAATCCATCATCACTAACATTTGTCTCAGGAGCTCTACCTGGGGTAGGAAGGATGCAACTCCAACCTTAGCCTTCAGTGTTTGCCACACACACATCTAACTTTGCAGCTTCAACCAGGCATATTTATTTGCATGTGGAAATCCCCAGTGAGAAGCGGAGAACACGGCTTAAGAGCAGTCCCCAAGCGGGAAATTGAACAGTACACTGAGCTCCTTTTATTTCCATTTAATTTACCATTGGTATCATTACCATTATTTTGTTAATCTTCTCACTAGCAACGATGTAACTGGGGACCAAGATAATTGCAGACAAATGGGGAAGATGCTAATCTGCAATGTTTAGTTAGCAAAGACTTTCATTCACCTTTTTTAGAGATAGGAATTGTTTCTTTTCTTTATCCAGGGAGCATATGACTGCCTTGAAGGGCTGCAGATATTAAGAGCTCCCTGTGGTTTAATGAACTCCACACTCAGTTCAAGAGAGTTCTGCAATTTTCAGCTCTCAGCTGCTTGAAACCACATCGTTCTGCCCAGAGAACAGTGATTTTCTGAGATTCTAACGAGCCTAGGTAAAGCACCCTGCCCCTTCCCGGCCTGAGCAACGTGGACTAAATGATCAAGACTTTGAACGCAGAGGCCTGACTCCACCACTTGATTAGCTGTCTGACTTTGGGCAAGTTATCTGTACTCTCTAAATCTCTAGTCTCTTAATTATCCAGAAGAATACATGACTTGCTTCGGAGTGTTGGGCATGAAATGAAGTAAAAAGGGTCAAAGGCTGAGGGCATTCCTTGGCCTCCAATACACACACGATAAAAGCCATTTCTTGACAGTGCTAGTGTGGAAGTTTTTTCTTCTGAGTCTAGAGATTGTTTGGAAACCAAGTCCAAGGACACATCTGAGAAATTGTTGACAACTTTTGGCAAGCAAAAATGAAGAGTGCTGCGCAAGAGCCTCCAACGTGAGTGCTGAGACTTAGTCCTCGTACTCTCCATGAGAACACAGGAATCATCTCTGGGAGCCGGTGAGCCCGTGCAATCAAGACCTGCTCACTTACGCTCTTCACTTTGGCCCTGACTTCCTTCTCCCACCACCTTCACCACGCAGTGTTCTTCTTCCAGTCCCTCCTGTGTGCTCTGTGTCCCCTCCTTAGGTCTTTTTGGTAGTGGGCTCCTCTGTCTGGTTCACTCCTCACTTTAGCCCCTTGCCTTTGGCAGCAGCCTCGTGTCCCTAGGTCTTGGCATGTCCTTTCCGTTGGGACTCCTCTTCACCCGGGCCCTGACAGGCTCCTGCAAATCAGCCAGTCCTTCTCCACTGGACACAGATGGGTCTGTAGTAACTGGGCTTCTTTTTGTGTGAGAATTTTAATTGAAAAAATATCCCACCACCAGATGGTCTCCGAAGCCTGAACCTGGGACCCCTTACTTAGTGCCTTTTCTCAGGAGGTGTAGGGTAATACTAATTGGGTGATGAAAAAGGAAACCTGTGGGGAAGGCAAAGAGGATGCTTTGATGGTGACTGGTGAATTCTCAGTCTTGGGCTAACACTCTTGAGGAAAGGCACAAAAGAACACAAAAGGATTAGCATTAGCTGACATAGTACGCTTCCGGTCTGTCCAGAGCTTGGCTAAGAACTGCTGTGCCTTCACTCGTTTGATCTGCACAATAGCACTATCCTCACCTACATCACCATCGTCAAGGTGAGACTCAAGAGGCCGTTCTGAGGTACTCGGTGGGCAGAGCCAAGATTTGTTTCTAGAGACTCTGGATGCAGAATGCAAGCTCTTGGCCACCTCACATTCTCTCTCCTTAGGATGTGATTTTCTCCCCTGGTCTCCTTCCCACCAGTCTCGCTCATGTTTCACACCTCAGGTACCAGGTGAAATAGGGAGATCTTTCTAGATGTCTGCCCTAGACCAACATCTGGTCATCAGGACATGTGACATCCTGAACTTTGTATTCACAAATCCTTGTGCTTTTTTCCTCCCTGACTAGGGGACAGATTGCATTTGTCTCTGGACCCCTGTAGCAGTCAGTACGTACAGTGATCAGCATATGATAGTTGCTTAAAAACCACTGGTTAAAGCAGAATGTTCCAGTGGTAGAAGCTGGCTGCTTGCCCAAGGGAAGTATGTAGGAATTTGACCCAGGTCTCCACTTCTAGAGTTTATACCAAAGAGTTGATCACACAAGTGCGAGAGAGAAATGCGTTTCTGTCATGGTTGCATTGGCATTATTTCCACCATTCTTCTGTTTCCTGTCACCTGGAGCTGAACATAACCCAACACGTGCACATACGTGGGTGGTATGTCCACATGCAGAGAAGTGCCTCTGGCAACGATGCTAGGGACGGAAGCCAGGGCCTCATTCAACCCAGGCAAGAGCTCTACACTGAGCTACATACTCAGCCCTGTGTGGGCTGCTTCCCGCCATAGCAGCAAACCAAAAGAAATATGGCATAACTGCCTCCACCTTCTGCCCCACCATCTTCTCAAGCCCGTGATCACATTCTCCACCCATTCTCAGCTCCGGGACCCTAGGTGACGCTCCCTTGGGGCGTTTGGCTTGCAGAACACGGGACTCTGAGGTTCAAGCTTACAACTGCTGAAAGGCATCTGCAGTGCCCCATTCTGTCAGGAGGAGGGAAGAGAACTAGTTCCATGGCTTCCGCTTTCCCAGTAGCAGGGAAAACCAGAAAACTAAGCCACTTAGTGTCTCCAAGGAGAAGGGAGATGGAAATATCCTTGTATTTCAGTCATTTATTCAATCAATACTGATTCAGGGCCTTAACGTTCTGAACATATGTAGGTGGGGAGATACACCACTAAATAAGAAAGTCTTTGTTGTCATGAAGCATATACACAGAATGTACTTAGCTTTATTTTCCTTGATACTGACACCACAATTGTACAGACTTGTGGGGCACACCATGATGTTTTGATACACACAAGATTGTATAATACCAGACCAGGGTACTATGCACATATACCACTTCCAATGTCCATTGTATCTTTGTGGTAAGACATTCAAAGTCCCATCTTGCAGTTATTATTGCCTGTGGTCACCATGCTGTGAAAAAGCCACCCAGCACTTCCTCCTGTTGCTTGGTACCCACCAACCAGCTTCTCCCCTTCCCCTACTACCCTCTCTGCTTCTGGTGACCTCCGTTATGCTCTCTACTTCTGTGAGGCCGGTGTTCTTTGATTCCACCTTTAAGCAAGATCAACAAGCAATGCGTGGATGTCTCTGCGCTGTTAGCTGAACGTGTGTCCGTTTGTGAGCCATAGTTCCTAGAAGACCTCCGTGTCACGCTATTTCATTCATTCACTCGACAGGCATTTTCTGATTGCCTAGACAGGGCAGGCTAAGACCTGGCAATTTGAAGGCAAGCAGGAGAGTCTGCTTCGAGATTCAGCCAGTCTCATGGGGGTGTCAGCGCTATAAATGGTCATGGCACAGCGAGATGGGAGTTCTGATCCTAGAGGGCACTGTGAGAATGTCAGAGACCACTCCAACCTGGCTGGCCAGGAAGGGAGGAGGGCTTGGGGTCTGTGAGGGCTGAGCTAAGCCTGACAGATGAATGAGAATGTCTAGGTTATGTCCTTTAGATGGAAACAACCTTTCTAAATTGCAGACAGCAGCCTCAGGAAAATCTGTGGGTCTTTTTTTTTTTAATCCTCCAAGAATGGCAGGGATCACAACTCAAATCTAGGATGGGAGGTGTATGTACCTGGTGAATGGATGAAATGGGTTTCCTAACAGTAAAAAGTGTTATCTGGCTGGAGTCATGGGGAACTGGAGAAGACAGAAGGTGGTCTGCTGAACTCTCGGTTCCTGCCCTGTCCTCACAGACCCGTGTCTGAGCCCCATAAAGGACAGGTGGAGGCAGGCAGAGCTGTTTCCTGAGGAAGTGTGTGTGTGTGTGTGTGTGTGTGTGTGTCCAGGTACGTGCAGTCTGTGCCAGGGACCTGCTAATGAGAGAGGGCAGAGGGAGCAAGTCTTTCCCCTGGGCTCTGGTATTTCCCGATGGCACTGAGCAGAGGAAGCACGGGACTACCAGTGTGGGAACACCTGAAGTCAGCACCTTGAAGAATTCGACTTTCTCAAGAGTATACAGCTTGTTTGTAGTGGGGCCAGGATGATGCTCATGAGGGATCGACAGGCTGCCTGGCTCTGGGGAAGGGCACATGTCTCTCCCATGCACTGTGGCCTCCAGAGCCCACAGGCGCAGAGCCGCCTAATCAGAAATGACTACATCAGCTCACTTCAAGCCTGGCTGGACAGCAGAAAGAGATTTAGAATTTTCATCCTATCTGACAACCTAGGACTCAAGGGCTATAGGGAGGAAGGTCTGTATCTGTATTACACATCATGTTCCTCAGTGTACCGCTCAGGGCTTACTAGAGGAACAGATTTGACACAAGCTATACAATCTACCAGAACTTACAAGGTTGGCTTACAAAGGCCGCCCACGGAGTCAAAGGCCTGGAGCTCACTATAACGCCCGTGCAAGTCTGTGTCAGCAGGCTGAAGGGTCTGCAGTGGAAGCCAGGGGACGACGTGCGAAGTGAACGGGAGGCCTGGGGCTCCTCTGAGGAAACGGAAACAACTCTCCCTTCTTCATTTCCTTTCTATGCCATTCTGGTGACAATCGTCCCTACGGTGAATCTTCTATATCCAGAGCGATGAAAGCCAATCTAGTTGGGCATCCCCCCTGCCCCACCCCGGTGCTGGGGATTGAACTCAGGTCCTTGTGCTCGCAAGGCAGGTGTGGTGCCATTGAGCCAAATCCCCCACTCAGGTTGGGCGATTCTCACTCTAGTTGACACAATCCATCAACCATCATACTTGGTCACGACTTAGTTTTCCAATCTGTAAAATGAAACAGTCAGGCTTAGCAGCTACTGTATATGAGCATGAATGGCTCTGCAACTTATTGACTTTAAAGGTAAGTCCCAAAAGTGGGTCCAGAATAGCTGAGAAGAAAATAATGGTCCTCGTAAGACACAGAAGGTAGAGCCCTTAGAAGGAAAAGCCTAGTAAATTTGTATATTTCTAAATTTTAAATTTCTCCTTTAAAGAAAACACTATAAACAAAGCTAATCTAAAGCCCTGTGGGGAAGTATTTCTATCACACACAAATCAAAGATACATGTCTAGATGACACAAAGAATAAAGATGAGTAGATCATGACTGGGCAATTTATAGCAAAGAAAATAGAAATGAATGACAAAAATACTACGTGTTCAAATGTATGAGTGACAAAGAAATGAAAATGAGGCTGGGCATGGTGGCATACACCTGAAGTCCTGGCATTCTAGGAGAGTGAGCCAGAGGGTTGCAAGTTCAAGCCCAGCTAGGGCAACTATATGACTTAGTGAGACCCTGTCTCAAAATAAAAGAGAAAGAAAGGGCTGCGGTTAGAGCACAGTGTACAGACCCTGGGTCCTCCCCCCCAGCTCTGAGAAATGACCATCACATATGAAATATTATATTTTAACCACTGGATTGGTAACGCTTAACATTTGGTAGTATCAAGCACCAGCTCATGTATATGGAAGCAGTGGTCCTGTCTAGATTAGGCTACCTAGTGGGTAGGAGTAGGAGGCAGATGGGCAACATAATTGGAGTAAAATCCTCCAATATCAAAGCTCAGTGGCACTCTTTGCAGTATGTCCCTTGGGAAGGCACCCACCCTTGCCCAAAAGAGGTGCCTATGACAATGTTTCTTCTAGCAATGCTGTCTTCACTAAAAGATAACAAAGTGGGCAAGAGGAAAGAGATGGAGTGGCTATCTATAAATAAGCCTTGTTCTATTTTATGCAATTATACGCAAGAAATTAAGAAGAATGTGGTGGAACTGTGTAGTGACAGAAAAATCTGTAAGACATACCAATGGGCGAAGAAAGGCAAATTGTAGAACAGCATAGAGAGTACGGCTCCATCACACAAAATAATAATCAAGTCTTCTAGCAACCGTATCAGCAGAGGGTCTGGGACCATCAACACCAAATGAATAACAAATTACTTTTGGAGAAAGAGACAGAATTAGTGTTGGGGAGGCATAGACTTATCTTTACTGGTTTAATCTGTTGGAAGGGCAATGTATTCATGCATTACTTGTGTGATCTTAAAAATGGGTTTTTAAAGTATTAAAATGGATCAGCAATTGATGCTGAGCAGCTTCTCATTTCCCAGTCACCAAGGAGCAGAATTCTTATGCCACAAATTACAGGCTTGTGCAGAATGGACCCATTCTCCTCCCGGCACGGTCCTGTCTGCTCTGTACACAGTTTCCTACCCAGCTGCAGGCTCCTACACGGGCCACGCTGTCCCTTCCAAGACTCCATTAGTGTTGTTTACAGAGCGCTGACATTTGTTCACCAGAGCTAACTGCAGGGCGATTCTACAATTACCATGCTGCTTTTGGGTTTGGGTTTTTTATTTTTTTCAGTAATGATTGAAAGGTTGAACGTTCGATGTTAACATTCAACCTAGTGTAAAAACATTGCAACCAAAAGACTTTGGAAATTGATTTTTTGTGGGGAGCAGCCTGGAAAACATTTGTTCGAAGTGTTGGCTCACGTGTAGTCCCATTAGTTGGCAAGAGGTAGGTAGCGTGGGTGGGGGCAGCGGGACTCAGAGATGCGGGTTCTCGGCCGCCTCGGACTCACTGAATCAGAAACCCTGGGGAAGGCACCACCGTCTGCGTTTCAGTGAAGCTTCCCGCAGCACTCCAACGCAAGCTGGACTCCCAGAATTTCTGATTGATATGGCTAATTGTAAACTCCCTCTCAGAAAGGTGGTACCCAACCACTTGCATTTCCGTTCATTCTCCAGCACTCCCCTCAACCACCTCTTCTCCAGGGAGCC
This sequence comes from Fukomys damarensis, assembly GCF_012274545.1. Classification (NCBI taxonomy): domain Eukaryota; kingdom Metazoa; phylum Chordata; class Mammalia; order Rodentia; family Bathyergidae; genus Fukomys; species Fukomys damarensis. The sequence continues at coordinate 9,991,814 of NW_022900928.1, forward strand.
CTTCCGTGCTGGTTCAATACCTCGTGCACCTCTTTTTCCTTTATTTTATATTTATTTTTTGGTACCGGCGGTCAAACTCGGGACCTTGAGGTGCAAGGCAGGCAGTAGCACCGCTGAGCTAAATCCTGGGGCCCCTTTGTGTTTAATATTTTAAAAATATTGTTAAATATTAAAAGATTTTAAGTATGTTTGCACTGTATAATGCTTGCATTCATCCTGAGGATACTGCGTATCACAGTAATCCTTTTCACTTCCCCTTCCTTTTCCGCCACTCTCAGATCGCCTTCCCATCTCCCAAGAAGTCTCCCTGTTCCTTATGATCTATATTTTATTTTAATCTTTCAATTTTTCTATTATGAGTTTTTCATACAAGAGAAACCGTGCCATATTTAACCTTCCATCTTTTTTTTGAACCAGGGATTGAACTCGGGACCTTGAGCTTGCGAGGCAGGCTGTGGTGCCACTGAGCTGAATCCCCGGCCCTTATTTAACCTTCTGTATCTGATTTAATTAGTTATGGTCTCAAGGTGCATCCACGTCCCTACAGATGACTCTTTATCTTTCTGGCAGAGTAGTGCTCCGCTGTGTGTAAATACCACATTTCCTTTAGCTGCTCATCTCTTGATGGAAATATAGCCACTTCCAAGATTTAGCTCTTATGAGTTGTGGTAATATAACGTCTTTGCTCTCTCAGGAAGACACCAGAAGAGTATCTTTCCTCTTTCCACTTATCACAAGTGTGTGCTCCATCTTGATGTGTGATCCTTTGATTAAGGTTTGTTCCCCCACCGATCCCACATTGCCATCTGCCTCAACATACCACAGTGCTAGCCAGATTAATAGTTATGAAAGAACAAATAAATCCTTTATAGGATTTTTCCCCTGACTCTCAACACATTTCAGATGAAGCATTCTTCATGAAGTTTATCATTATTTTTCCAAATTTGATATGTTGGTGACCTTTTAAATTTGTCACATTTATTCTTCCTGGTACTGGCCAGTCCCTGAGTCCTGTGGATTTCTCCTCTGGAGCGTGTCCCCTGCTTACTGGGGATTCCCAGCGCCGGGCCCTCAGCAGGTGCTGTCTCTTGGTGGATTGCAGTCCCTCCTTGGGCCTTCTGATCACTCTCTGCTCTGTACAGTCCTGCGTTCAACCAAAATCCCAGGCTGCACCTATTAGTGTCTCACCAACATTTTTACAGCTTCCAAAATGCTTTTACTTATGTTAAAATGTTAGCCCCCATTAGGTAAAGCTTACTTGCCAAACACCGCAGTGACTCCCAACTATGAATGAAACGTTTACTATTTTATGTTTTCCCGAAAGGGTGAAGCCAGGGTTAGAAAGTCCTAAAAAACAAACAAACAAAAAAACACCTCTTGTAAAATGATTCAGCTCCTGAAGGCGGAAGCGCATCTGACCTCACACTCTGGCTGGTCCTGTGACACACGCTCCGCTCTAACGCCCTCGGCTATCCTTCATCCGGGTCCCTTCCGTTACAGGTGCTCAGGTATTCGGATTCTGTACCTGCTGCTTCCCTGTCTCCCTTCAGGGCGAATGATAAAGACGCGCAACTGTGGATTACAGAATTGAGACTGACAATTCACGCTACCTTACAATTCATTTTTTGTTTTTCTTATTCTAATATTTTATTATTTGGATGAAGTTTGATTACCACCATCAGTTTTTATTTCAATATTGTCCAATTACCTTTTCAGGATCAAGTTTCAGACTCGACTTTCTGTGTCAAAGGGCGAATGCCTTTCAGACAGGGTTGTGTATTGTCAGAAAAGTGTTTGTTGACAAAAGGTTGTGTGGTCGTAGTGATCATACAATGTTGGATTTCCCGTACTCTGCCACCATGAGGTTCTGAGAATTTAAAAATATTGCTTATCTGGATTTAAAAAAAAAATGTACCTTGATTTCTATTAAATCTCTTTGATGATAAGGGAAAGTAAAATATTTTTAATTAATCTTATTGGTACATTATATATGTATAATATAATGACATTCATTGTTGGAAATTTGTACCTTTACATAATCAACCTTGGTTATTTTTTCCCCATTCCCCTGCCCTCCCTTCAACCCCTCCCTCCCTCCCTAGCTACAAAGACTTTGTTTCCATTACTTTTCATTTTCTCATATTAATTCCATTCCCTTCTTTCCTTCCTCTTACCCCTCCCAATCATGTGAAATAGGAAGAAAAGGGACAAAAAGGGAAAGTACAATATTTTTAAGCTTAGCTTCCTTTTATATTTCTTTTTTGTGAAGGACCTCTTCATGCCTTCTACCTAAACTCACCCTTGTTTCAAATAAAGCCAGACTTTCACCAAAGCAGGGTGTGGCACAGGTGGCTTCTCCCCAGCCCTTGTGGAGTTGTGTGTGCCATGGCCTCATCATCATCCCCTTTCCTAAGGCAGAATGCGGGCAGCTAAGACAGCAAGAAGGCCCGACGTGGGAGGACCCGTGTCCTTCGTTGGACTGGAACAAGCCGTGGGAACATGCGGCTGGGAGGTCCCGACCTGGCCCAGTCTTGCGTGAAGGGTGATGGCCATTCCTGCTCGTAATGACGCTGACTCAGAAGGCAGAAGCCTACCACAGAATCACTGTCCTTCCTGACACCAGGAGAAAAGTCCATCACCAGCGCCTGGAACCCCAAAACAGTGTCTACCGCAGGAGATTTTTACTTAAATGTATGACATCCAAAAGCACGGTCCTTCTAGGCAGACTCTGGAAAGAAAGTGGCAAACTCTAAATCCTTGTGTGGTTAGAAATGCTTTGAGAGCTGCAGGAAATGTCAAAGGGCCTCTCCTTTCTATCCACTCACCTTCTTGGCACAGCTTGATAGGAAGCCTGAAGTCAGGGAGCTGGGAAGGACCGGGCTGCAGGCTGAGCGATGCGAGACCAGTGATAGCTCAGACTCACATAGCGCTTTGCAGTGCTTCAAGCAGCTTACGTGGGCTCATTCATTCTTCAAAAACAATATGTGGGCTGGGGATTTAGCTCAGTGGTCCTGTCTCCTGCCGCGTAAGCGTAAGGACCTGAGTTAGATCCCAGGTACCAAAGAAACAAACAAACAAACAAAACAAACAAAAAACACATCAAAAACAAAAAAATAATATGAAACAGGAGTTACTATCACTCCTATTTTATAGCTCAGAGGTAACTGGGGCAGGAAAGATCCACAGTGGAGCACGGATTCAAACTCCTCGGATGGTCTGGCTGCACAGTCTGTGCTTTTAATCACTCTTCTCTGATTCTCCCAAATGCACAGCGTTCCCAAAGTGGACTCTAAGGAATACTTGTCCTGAAAGATGCTGATCTAGTTTAACTGGTAGATTTTAGGGGGTGGGGACTGTAGCTCAGAGATACAGCATTTACCTACAAGGGCCTAGGTTCCATTACTGGCAACACACACACACACACACACACACACACATTTATTGAAAATATAGTCTCTGGAGGTTTACATTTCTCTTCCAACTCTGGTATAATCATGATTTCTTTTTCTAAAAGGTGACTGTTCCAGGGCTGAGGCTGCGAAAGAGCTCCCTGGTACTGCCGAGTGACTTTGTGTCTGTAATCCTCTCAGGGAAGTCAAGGAGAAGAAGGCCATTTCTCCAGGCCACGCGGAGGATGTGGACAGCACTCAGCAGCAAAACCTGCTCTGTGATGCTCTCTCTTCTCAGGAGCTTGTATTTGTTTTATATCCAAATCTTCACAGCAAGGCCAAAACACCGGGACAGCGGGAGGCTGCTCTAACCCCCTTGCTCATCTTTCTTGTCTGGGCGAGGCCAGGATCAAAAGCTGACATGCGGATCTGAGCCCCAGCTCAGCATCAAACAACTCAGATCCATAGCAGCTTGGGCTCCATTTCAAGTGGTTTATTTTTATTATCTAGGCAATATGAATACTTGGCTACAAAATCAAGAATGGAAGAGAAGGGATTATGATGATAACACAGAGATTCCTTTGCTGCAACCGTCTTCAACCCCTTCCTCTCCTAGAACCAATGTCTCTTACTTTGTTAAACAAGCTCTGCTTGAATTTTTTTCTCATCCTTTTTATATCCCTAATATGTTTCTTTCTCTATTTTTGATGATCTATTTTTTTATATTTATTTTACTATAGTATTCATTATATTATTATGTTTATTATATATATTTATTACCTATAATTCCTTTTCTACAGGGTGGAAGAGGGCTGGGTTTACTTTCATTAATTACTCTAAGCTTCACCATATCCATTGCTATTCTTATTTCCTTAACTAGTTACCCTAAATATTGTGCACAAGTGCTTCGACTGCTTCCTTCTATTGTGTTTCAAATTCCCACATCATGAGAAAGAATTCAGAGCCTCGTACTTTCTCCTCCGCTTCCCCTCATGCCTCCATAACCCTTCCTAGCTAATTTCATCTCTTTCCGCATGACTACGGCTAACCGGACGGCCGTGAGAGGTCAACCGCCCGGCTGTAGCTGGATATTTTAGATTAAGTGGCTACTGAGATTTTCTTGCTTGGCGTACTCAAGATGTCATCAGATGTTACTGTAAAAGCAGCAGGAAGGAGAATACTGAATTCCCTCCGCTACACCTTTGTCTATTTAAGGAAAAGACAGAATCCTCTTTATTTCCCTCCTTGGACCACATTAAACTGGATACTGTAGAGCAACTGGAGAGCCAGGGCCAGCCAAGGTGGAAGGGGAAGAAATCCTATTAGGCTTCCCAGCAGGAGTCTCTCTGCAGACTCACAGGAAGCTCTTCGCTCAGCTTCCAATAGGGCACGATGTGCTGTTCGCTTCAGAAAATGTTCGGGAGGCCACACCAAAGGTTTGGTTTTTTCCAGAAATGTTTAGAACAGAGATGGAGAGAAGAACTACATTTTAAAAATTCTGTTGGTAGTGGTATAATGCTCCATAAGCTTAAAAAAGCTATGTCAACATATCTCATCCATTAAAATATTTCTAATGATTAGTATTATTACTTTAAATTGAATTGTGTTGGAGAGATTTTGAGTCATACTTTTATTCTTGTTTCCTTATCTATTAATTCATAAGTAGACAAAACAATATTAAAGAACTTTAATTCAAATTATTCGTCTTTTTCTTAAAGGGCTAGGGATCAAACCTAAGACCTCAAACACTCTGGGCACTGCTCCGACCTTCGGGAAGCTTTAAGTTATCATACACTAACGTAAAGTTATCATACACTAACCAGTATAACGGAATTAACTGTGGGCAATTCTAAAACAGCACACTATCTACATTTTGAAAAGAATCAGCACGCCGGTCAACTTAGAACTATTCACACATTTACATGATGTGATCAAACCTATGGTGAGGGCCAGGGATTCAGCTCAGTGGTTCCACTCCTGCCTTGCAAGTGCAAGGACCCGAGTTTGATCCCCGGTACCGAAAACAAAACTAAACGAAACAATAAAACCTATGGTGAACGTTCAAATTTTAAAAAATTGATTACAGTAAAAGATTTGTTGACAACAAATTTATCCCACAGTTCTTGCCAGTTTCTGAAGCAATTCTGGAAGTCCTCTTTCATGATTTCTTTTAGTTGTGCTCTTGTGGCTGCTTTGATATCCTGAATCAGTTGAAAACATAGGCCTTTTACGATCATTTTGATTTGGGGGAGAAGCCATAAGTGGCAGTGTCAGGCCCCTCGAATAAAGAGGCAGAGGACATGCTATCATTATTACCTGACAGAAATTGCCGTAAACATTTTACATCAATTCAAGACACTGAGGCAGCCACAGAAGACACTCAGGAAAGGATTTCTAGAATTGCTTCAGAAAGTGGCAAGAAAGATGGATAAAAGTATTTGAAACAGGACTGGGGATTTAGCTCAGTGGTTCTGCTGCCTGCCTCACAAGGACCAGAGTTCAATCCCAGGTACGGGGGGTGGGGGGGAAGTATTTGAAACAATAGAGATCATTTTGAGGGGGATTAACGGTAATGTGTCATCATAGTTTTTGACTATGCCCTGTACATCAACTAAATGACCAATTCATATGCAAACCCAGGGGTTTTCTGTGGGTTCAGGCCATTTGATGATCTTAGGTCCAGACATTTAAAAATATCACAGTAAAGAAGAAAAATTTATATAGTCCAATGATATGCAAGAGGTGTCCTCATTCAGAAAGGCATTAACAAAGTGATCCACAGATTAAAATAAGTGAAGAAGACAATTGGCATAATATCACTGGTTAGTAATGGTTTAAAAGTGGTCTTGACTATTGGCCAACAGATTCTGCGTTCATCTATCCATTCAATACATAGTTATTACAGTCCTATCATGTTCCAGGGCCTGACAGTGGAGTAAATAAACAGGCAATAATTTCTATCTTCCTGCAGCGTATGTTAGTGGAGTGAGAATGAAAGTGAAAGAGGTAAATTAGTGAACTTTATTAGACGACAAAAAATGCTACTAGGGAAGGAGGGAGAAAAGATGGAAGAAAAGAAGGCTCTGTAGGCACATGAGATGAGAAGGCTCTGGGATGTTTGAGCGAAGGATAAAAGTCCAATGCATATTTAAAGAGATCACGTTGACTGATATTTTGAGACCAGGTGGGGGTTTGGGTAGCGCAGGTCAGAAGCAGAAAGGCCAATGAAAAATGTCTCATAATAATCTAGGTCAGTGGTTCTAAAATCTCTTTACATGCCTGAAAATGAAGGGTTCCCGGGAGATTTTTCTTTATGTGAGTTATATTTAGAGGAGAACCACCCCTCCGTACAGCATTGGGCAACTAATGGGTTAACTGGTTTATTAGGCAACTGGGAGTTCACTAGGTAGCTATGCCCTTCGTGGAATGGATCTGAGTAGCAATGGGAACTTCTTCTTTTTTCTTTTTTTGAGACAGGGTCTCACTAGGTAGTTCAGATTGCTCTGGAACTCACTGTGTAGCCCAGGCTGGTCTCGAACTTGCAGCCTCAGCCTCCCGAGTGCTGGGATTACAGGTGTGCACCATCACACCAAGCAACAACTTCTATAATCTGTCACCAAAGGAGAGTAATAACGGACTCAGAAAGTCCTGCCAGAACTTTTTGCTCTTTTCCTACACCCACTTCTCAGCTTTGTGTGAGTCCTGCTTGCTGTATTCCCAGGGAAACTCCAGTGAAAATAAGCCTGGTAGATGTAAAAAGAGGTGGAAGGAACAGACTTCTATTTGGCACTCTTGTGAGGGACAGGAGTCACTCGCTGAGCTGCCAGCATTAAAAGCTGCTTTTTGCTCCCATCTTTGTGTTGAGTGATCTGTCCGGGGTCCTCACTGTCTCCTGCGTTGATATTTATTAACATATATTACATTAGAAGTTAAAACAGAAAATGGGATGGTATTAATGCATCAAAATACCATCACAGATAGTAACAGAAATAACATGTAGTTATGGAAATAACAATATTCCTTTTAAAAATACTTGGTAGAATAGTGGTACTTAGCATTTTTGCAAGTCTCTCCAAGGTTTCCTTTTGTGGAATACAGCTGACCCTTATAGCTGCTTCTGCATTCTGTCTGTTACGGATAAGTTGCTTTGGTTGAAGTATATGGAAGGAAAGATTACACAGGTAATCTCCAATTCTGAACCAAAACCTGACACATAGTAGTTTCTTAAGAGTCAATTGCAATGCGAAAGATTAGGCACATCAACAACACTTCATACTGTACTGTTAAAACCCACCGGTCTATCTTGCACTTCTATGGGTTTCGTTATTCTATTCAGAGGTCCCCCAAGAGCCTCATGTGCTCAGATGCAGGGCTTTTGCAAGGTGACTGGATTATGGGGCACTACAGCTCACTTGCTACAAGGGGTGGGGTCTAGGTAGTGTTAGGTCCCTAGGGATGTGACCTGGAAGGTGTATCTCCAACCCCCCTTTCTACTTCCAGGTCACCATGCTGCCAGAAGCTCTCCTCTGCCCAAGACCTTCCATCCTGCTGTTTCTACATTTAAGCCTGCGGAACATGAACGGAAACTTCTAAAATGAGTGCCAAAATAAAATTCGCTTCCTTTCAATTGTGGGTGTTGGTTATCGCATCCCAGCAATGAGGAAAGTGACTAAGACACATAGATATTTGTAACATCCATTGTGGGGGAAAAATGTTAGTTCACTTATTTATTCATATCTCCCAAGCATTAATGTATTTCACCATTTAGTAGAAAAAAAAATCACGTTTGCTATTATCATTAATTCAAACCCTTTAAAATTTGGAAAGCACTCAGACTCAGTAATAGATACTTGTTCTCCAAAACTTAAAATTTAGTTTGAAGAGCTGGGTGTGGTGGTACATGCCTGTAATTCTTGCACTTGGGAGGCTGAGGCAGGAGGATCAAGCCCAGCCTGAACTACCTAGTGAGACTGTCTCAAAAAAAAAAAAGCTTGAATTTCATTAAAAGCAACTATGACTATCAATTGTTTTATTTGAAGTAATAGGGCTGGGTATTTAGCTCAGTGGCACTGCACCTGCCTTGCAAGCACAAGGTCCTGAGTTCGACCCTTGGTACTGGAAAAAAAGAAAACAATGTACCAATTTGAAGCGATAAACTCGCCTTTTATTTTTGGGGTAGGAAATATCTGCCATAGTTTCCCAGTCATTATTTCTAGTAAAAATGGTGTTCCACTTTTTAAAAATATCAGGAGGTCATGGTGGTACACACCCATCAGTCTCAGCATTCTGGGGATCTGAGGCAGGAGGATTTCAGGTTTGAACCTAGTCTGCACAACTTAGAGGCTTAGTAAGATCTGTCTAACAAGGAGAAAAGGGTGGGGGGCAATAGCTCAGTTTGAAGGCTCTGTATTCATTCTCTAGTCCCACCACAAAAAAATAAAACAATATAACATAAAAAAATAAAAAGTTCAGGTCACAACTTAATCAGTATTTCAGCATTCTGCAAAAGTGTTTTATTAGTATAATGTAAAGAACATTAAATAGAATGTTAGACAGGTACTTACGGGTCAAGATTTAATAAAAACGTTTCTTAGCACTTCATCAAGGATATTTTAAGAGTGTACGGTAATGACCACTAGCACAGTTTGGTGCCTTTTGCTGTGCTGGGCACCAGTGATTTTCCCCACTACTATTTTGTACCATTGGTGCAAATGCGAAAACAGAGAGAAAGTTGAACAATATGAAAAAATAGCTTGGCTGTCTTTTCTAGCACTGCCTGCAAGTGATTTTGGGAATCACCAGGACAGTGTTAGCCAAATCTTGAGAATCAATAATCTAAGTAGAAGGCAATGGTGCTTTCAGACAGGGTGGTAGTAGTAGTGAGAAATATTCTAGTTCTGGGTGTATTCTGATGGGAAATTCTGTAAGATTTTACTTGGTGGACTAAGAAAGAAAGGGGTCAAGAATGACTTGAAGGTTTCCAGTCTGAGCTAAGAGGAGTTCCAGTGAGTGAGATGAAAACAGGAAAAGGACTCGGGGGGGTGATCAGAAATCCAGCTTGGAATATGCGAAGTTTGAGAAGCCATCAGACAGCGATGAAGAGATGTCAGATAGGCAGTGGGCACTGGAGACCGCAGCAGCACATACGTTTGGAAGTCATCAGTATCTATTTACAGCCATGAGACTGGAGGGAATCATCCAGGAAGGGATGGAAAAGAGATGCCTGGGCTGAAGGACACAGGTAAGGAGAATGAGGGCTCACAACGGAAATGGAAGAGTGGCCGAGGTGGGAGGGCTGTGCAGAGCCAGGTGTCTTGGTCACAAACAACAGACACACGCATCTCACAGTCTGGAGGCTGACAGCTCGAGGCCATGCTGCCAGGGTGGTGAGATTTCCGGAAGGGCCTCTTTCAGGCACAGACAACAGACTCCTCAAGTGTCCTTGCCTGGCAGAGGAGGGCGAAGCAGGAAGGACACTGACCTCATTCGTGAAGGGCCCTCTGTCTTCCTTACCGTGCTCCCCTCACAGGGCAGGTTCTCATCTTAGTACCATCACGCTGGACGTTAGGGTTTAAGCATGAGAACTTGGGCGTACATGGGGTCACACACACAGACATCCAGCCCACAATCCAAGCTGAAGGCTTCAAGGAGAGCAATCATCAGCTTCAGGGGGTCAAGGGAGCTGAGGGCTGAGATTTGGCCACCACAGTTCATCAGGGGACCTGGGCGGAGGAAGTTGGAAGTGAGCAGTGGAGACAAAAGCGTGGTCAAGTGGGCAAGAGATGCAAATGTTCGGCAGCTTTATTCCTAACAGCTGCAACTCAGAAGCAGCCCAAATGTTCACAAGCAAGTGAATGGCAAGCCAAATTGAGTACTAATCCATTTATAAGGTGGAACACTATTCTGTAATAAAACTGGCTACTCATACACAATACAGTGACTCAAAAAAATCATTGTGCTGCTGGGCAGAGTAGGGCATGTCTGTAATTGTCCACTCTGGAAAGCTGAGGCAGGAGGATCCCAAGTTTGAGCCCATCCTGGCAACTTAGAATTTTAGCAAAAGTTGGTCTCAAACTTTTGGGGCCTGGGGATGTCTCTCACTGAAAAGAGCCTGGGTTCAATCCTCAGTACTGGAGAAAAAAAAATTGTGCTTCCAGGCACAAGTGTATACACTACACGCCTCTACATGGTAAGGCGTGCCTGTGTGCAAAATTCAGCTGTGAAAACTTAAAGATCAATATGAGTGTTAAGATGTGGATCCTTTAGATGATTAAGGCGTGAGAGCTGCTTCCAGCATGTGCTTCCATGCTGTGTTGGTTTGGCTCACTTGCCCTCTTCTGGCGGTGAGGACGGTGCTTCTCCCCCACAAGACAAAGCAATAGTGGGGCTGTCTTGGAAGCGGCCCTCCTGGACAGCTGCACCTGCTGGAGCCTTATCTTGGACCCTTCCACCTTGCAGAATGCTAAGGAAATTTCTGTTCTTTATAAATTACTCAATTTGTGGTATTGTTACTGCAGCAAAAACAGACTAAGCTACCACTCCTATGAAATCCTAAAGCAGAAAAAACAAGCTCAGATATTGATGGAAACCAGATTAGTGGTGGCCTCCAGAGGGGACTGGGGTTTTGAATGCAAGACAGCCCAAGCAAAGTTTTGATGTGAAGGGGATATTCTAACAACAGGGGTGATTTCAAAATGTATGCATTTGTCTAAACATCAAACTTCCCACTTAAAATGTGTTCTATTGCATGAATTATAGCTCAAATAATGGGAAGAGAGAAAACAGTGAACACAGACAATTATTTCACTATCTCGGTAGGTTTTCAGTGTGAACGGGAAACTGGAAATGAGCAGTAGCAGAAGGGAAAAGTAGAGCCAAGAGAAGTTCTTAAAAATGAAAATGACAGTCTATTTGCTCACTGGGGAGTGGAGGGGGAAATGCTCATAGAACAGCTTTGAGTGACCGAGAGCTGGGGGAAGAGAGGCCAGCCCTGCTGGTGACCCACCAGGTCGCTAGTGGAAGGGAAGGTAGCAAGAGAGGCTAGAAAGGTCCCGGGGAGGTGCCAACCTAGGGAGGTTTTGATTGGCTCTGTTTGCTGAAAGTAAGATTGAAAGGGAAAGATCAAGAGTTTGAGGAAAGAAGATATAAATACTCAGGGCGGGAGAGCAGAGGAACGGATGATTTCTACTCAGCACATAAGCACCTCAGGTCAGGGACCAGGCGTGTGAAACTAAACACATAGAGGGCAAGGTTGAGCGCAGGCCTTCAGCTGCTCCGAGCTGCATGGTTCATGCAGCCACGGACTCGGGATGACAGCAGGATTGTGGTTTGGCCCGGAGCACAGGAGAGGTGGAGTGGTGGACCACGAGCTGGGCGAGGAGAGTGCAAACACGAGACAGTGAGGGGCAGAGAAGAGGTCAGGAGTCAAGGGAATTGGTCCTGATGGAGCCAGATTGCTGGAGCCGCGATGTTAGAGAGTAAACTGTTAACACAGGTATTTAGAACAAGTTCAGGCAGGAGTTGGAGATCAGGGTCATGGCCAGTTCCAGAGGACGGTCACAAGTGCATGCTGAGACAGGTGGCAAGATAAAGCAAAGGAAAATAAAGCAAAAGGGGAGGGGATGAAGGGTACTGACTGATACAACAGGGGCAGGGTGGGCATCGAGTGAGGAGGTAACATCTGGGGAAGGAGGTGATGATGCTAGGAGGAAGTGGTTGGTGCTACTCTCAGTGAAGAGACGGAAGACGCTGAGGAGTAGAAAGTTCCGTGAATAGCATCCCAACCCAAATCAAGGAAGTCACCTACCTTGCATCCAGGCTAAGGGGCCAGGCTCTGTGGGAGAGGACGGGCACATTGGAGAGGGTGGCTGGGGAGCCATGGCCTCCACAGAGCCAGGGGCATTGTGTACTACAGGAGGATGTTGGAAGCACGGTGCCTAGAGACAGAGGATGCAGAATGAACCAGAAGAGCTGGCTTGGCAGGGTAGGGAGCTGACAGAAAGAGCAATGCAGGGCATTGGGGCGCTAGCCTGACAGTCCCAGAGCAGGGGTTCAAGGCGCTGGCAGAGGGAGGGTCCTGCAGGATGCCCTTCTGTATACCTTGCAAGTGGACCAAGCCTTGTGATTCATTTCTGCTATCAACACTTTGCAACATGATTCCAGCTACTCAGTTTTGTTCATTTTTGAAAATATATTTTAAAAACTTATCAAAGCCATGTATCATGACAAAGTATGGATGAGGGGGATTACTCATCCAATCACTCTAACAAAATATTCTTGCACTATTTTAGCATATGTAGGCTTTGACTTGTAACTACTGTAATCTCAAAGTATCTTGCTTTTTAAATTTAACATTGTTACTGTGAGGTTTTCCAGGTTACCATGAGGGCTTGAGATTTTTACTGAACTTGTAATTTTCCATAAAGTGAATATTATAATTTACTCAGCTGCCCCCTTTACTAATTAAGAGTACTGCTGATTCGTTTCGCTTTAGTAACAGTGAACTCATTAATAAACATTTTTGTGTTGTTTAGCTAAATGCTAAAACTAAATGAATGTGAACTGCTTCACATTAGCCAAGATACTACAACAGTATATGAAAACTATTGGAAAGGCCAAATGAATTAAAGATATAAAAGGTTACTCTATTAGTATTGGTACTAGGAAACACTCAAAATCATGAAAAGGTCTGAAAAACACTTCGTTTCCAAGCCAACAAGGCCTTTGTTAACAGGAGGGCTAGGACTTGTGACATCTTACACCAGTACACCAGCCAGAATGGACTTACCATCACTTCACTCTGCTCTAAGAGGAAAACCAGTGCCCTAAACAGCATGACTGGTTTAACCTGTTACAAGCTTGAAAAGTGATGAGCTAGTGAATAAGTTTCAGCTTTGTGGGCCATATGATCTGTTATAATTATTTAACTCTACCATGGTGGTACAAAGAGCTACAGAAAATACGTAACCAAAAGTGGCTGTTTCAGTAGCATTTTATTCACCAAAGCAGCCAGCAAGTGGCTTCTGGCCCTAGAGCCGCAGTTTGCTAATCCTGTGGTGAAATGCCTGATGTTTTCATCACAAACTGGTCTCTCGTGAGGGATGAGATGGCAGGGAGAGACGCAGCTGGGCTGACGAAATCACGATTTCTGGCCTGGCCCGCAGGAGCTAAGCGGCTGTCCTATCACCGGGCTCCTGTTCTCCTGCTCGAGTGGACGCCCACTCCTTCCGCCCCAAAGCACACTTGCCGAGGCTGTGGGCCCATCTCCTCCCGTCAGCAACTTCACTCTTTTGAGGCCACTGGACACGGGCGGGCCACACTGATCATGTCCATCAGGCAAGAAGAAGCCGATTCTTCTTTGGGGTCAACATTCTCACCCTTGCCCAGCCCGCAGGGAGACTGTTTGAGTTACGCTCCTGCACAGCTGCGTGACTTTCAACTGTGTTCTGCAGCAGCAGCAGCTATTTCCCGAACAGCTTTGTGCACGAACACTCCCTTGAGTTCCACTTTCTTGGAACACTTCTTCCAGAACCTTCTCTTCAGAACTCGCCGTTCTACATATAGGTGGACCGTAATATATCATAGTCAGAGGAGCGCCACACATTACAACGTAATCATGTTGGGAGCAAAATGTATTTTCTTGATGGATAAAAGTGAATTGATATCTATAAATGCTCATCTGTTCACAGCATGGAAGGACACTGGTATTTATCATTGCCAAGGGCTACAAAGTACTATTGTTCACAGCAGTGTAACAGCAGAAATTCCAATCAAAGAGCTAACATTTGGATGCTGATGTTTTCATAAAATGTTAGTACACAAATGAGAATGTCCCAGTGTGGGAAGGCTCACTCCAAAGAACAGATCTAGCTATGGCTGGGCCAGAAGAAGAAATCAAGAAGAGTCACTGGGTGAAAACTCCATGAAAAAGTTTTCAGGACAAGTATTTTTTCAAATAGCAAGAAATAGTCTTTATTCATTTACAACCAACCCCAACCCCTATTTGGTTTTTGGTCACTTTCAAAATCCATGACATCTTCTTATGGGCCTCCTTGTTTATCATCTTAACCTATTCATTTTTATACAGGAAGTCATTTAAGACAAAATTTAAAGAACTTTAAATGAGAAATGTGGTGGCAGTTGCCTGTAGTCCCAGGTACTTGGGAGGCTGAGGCAGGAGGGTCTACTCAAGTCCAGGAGTTTAAGGACAGCCTGGGCAACACGGCAAGATCCCATCTCAAACAAAGAATTTTGAATAGTATTGCTAGCACCATGCATTTTCAGTAATGGTATGAATTCAAATTCTGGTGAAAAAAAATTGGCTGTTTTAAACCAGTGAAAACAAATCATGCTTATGAAGGAAGACTAAAGTCTACATAAGGTCCTGATACAAACATGTGAAGGGATTATCTCTCTGGATTTTTGCTAAAAGTCCAATTTTCTAACAAAAACAAAGGCAATTTATTACTGATATCGACTCTGCCATTTTAATACTCTGTTGTAATCTTGCCTATTATATTTTGGAGTCCATCTCACTACATAGTTCATACAGGCCTTGAACTCACTGTATAGCCCAGGCCAGGCTCACACTTGAGGTGATTCTCCTGCCTCAGCTTCCCAAATGCTGAGATTACAGGTGCATAACACCACTGCAAGCTCTTGCCTGTTCTTGCATTGGGGTGTAACTGCTACCTGATGACTCTCAAACTGATCAAATGTGAGGGCCAAGTGGTCTTCAGGAGCACGTGTGTGCACGATGATACGATACCGTGCCCCTGACACTTACTGAGCATTGCTGTGTGCAGGCCCCGATCTAAGCACGTGGGGTGGATTAACACGGACCCGCACAGTTGCGGAAGGACGGGTAGAGGAGAGGGACGAGGATCGCACTGCAGTGGTGAGGTCAGGGCTGCAGCCCCGCACTGAGACCTGAGCACTGTGCCGCTCAGCACCATGCTCAGCTGCCCAGTCATGGTGAGTCTTGACAAGAACCTGCTGCTGCGCGTGCCCACAGCTCCTGTTCCCTAAAAGCGACTGCTCTGTCAGCCTGTCTCACATATCCCATCTAACACACGGCCTAATGATGTGGAAATATTTTTAATGCTATTGTATACATTTTATTGAATATTTTGCATTGTTCTGAACTGAATCAATGATTGCAAATGACACATTTGTAGAGGGATACAAGTATATCATACGTTTAACTTTTGCACATACATCTAGTTTGAAAAGGTAATATATAGTAAATAAGTACACAAGTATCTCATTTAAAAATCTGTATGAAACAGGGTAAATACACTGAAATGAGGTTCCTGGGCAGTACTAGAAGCCTGTGCCTAAAGGATCTTCAGAGAGGGAGGGATCTACAAAATGGAAACTGCAGGTGTGCTGGACAGGAGGAGGCTGACGCCTGCTTTCAGTCCCTTATCTGTCACTCTAACCTATAACTTTTTTTTTTTTTGGTACTAGAGATCGAACTTGGGTCCTTGTGCTTTTCAGGCAAGCAGCGGAAGCACTGAGCTAAATCCCCAGGCCCCTGTAACATCCTGATATTGTAGCAAATATAACTAAAAATGATTCCTCTTGAGACAAACCACGCAATAAAACCTACTTCCTGTGTCACTAGTCTAAAATAAACGTTATTTAAAAACTAATCAATCATTACTGTTTAAATTTATAATAAGAAACGAACTAAAGACAAAAAGACTTGTCACTGCTTTGAATGCAGGTTAAGTACACGATTTTCAAGGCAGCTAAACTCAGCAGAGAGCTGCACCTAGCTAAGCCTAGCTGCACAGCCAACTGGAAACGCTACCGTGGACGTGGGGATCAGTTACGCTGTCTGCAGCTGTGGGGCATCAGACCCCTCCTGTGCATCTTACTGAGGGCACTCAGGACAGGGCCCACCATCCAAGGCTCCAGGAAACCCTGTCCGCTGCCCTCCCCACAATGCCACAAGCAGCTGTGCTGTCTGTCATGGCTTTCTCACTGGAGACCGTAAGTCTGAGTGGAATTGTTCAAGGTGAGGGTCACAATGAGAGAACGAGGATCTTTCTTATTCTTGTGAACCATGATTTTCCCTTTTAAAGATTCACCTGCAAAAGAAAGGCAAAAAATGTTTTATGAACTCAAAGAATGTAGTCTAGCAAAGATGTAAAGAATGATACTAGCAGCTGAAATTACAGGCATGCGGCACCACGACCAGCTTAGACGTCATTTTTTTTTTTTTTTTTTTTTTTTTTGGTAGATTGAACCCAAGGCCTTTGGACTGAGTTGAGCTACATTCCTAGCTTTTAACTTTGAGACAGGGTCTTGCTAAATCTCAATTTGCTGAGGCAGAAAGTTCTGAAGTGAGCTGAGCCCTCTGCTTGGGGTTCTGACTTGTGACCGACCCCTCTGCCTCAGCCTCTGTACGCTGGCATTACAGGATGAACCGCCACACCCAGCTTACACTTCAGTGTTAGAGCAGTTTTACATTTCGTTAATTTCTGAACAGAGTAAGAACTGCACACCACAATCACCACACCCTTGTGAGAGACTGAGCAAGGTCACAGTGAGGGGAGCAGTTTTATGAACACCTCTGACTGTGAGGGTCCTGGGCACCCAGCAAACAAGACAAGAAGACCCACTTTGAGTCCATGGTCATAGGAGAAGAAAGGCAGCTGCAACCCTGAGGACCTAACACTGTGTCCAGGGTGCACCGGCGGGGAGGCTGGAGGGCAGCACGGAGCCCACCTTGGGCAGCGCTCACCACACGTCGTCGGTCCACAGGCTGTGTCCACGCAGCGGCACTTAGGGAGAGAAAGCAGTACAGAGAGCACCCAGGAACAGCATCGTAAGGAACTGACATTTTCAGGTGGAAGAACTTTTAAAAAATTCTGTTTTACTGTGGCACACAACAAGGTTGCTGACCTTTAATGTACGGACACAGAAAACAGGAAACAACTTTCGCAGATAAAGTGATGAGCACAAACATAAATCTGTTGAAATGTAAAGGCTGATTTCTTAAAAATTTATTCTGCTTTGCTTTAATCCAAAATGGAATTCATGTACTTTTCTAATTGTAAATACTTCTCATTTAATTTGTTTCATTTTTGAAAATGATTGAGACTCCTCAGTTGTACTTGGTCACCACTCCCTCCTTTAATAAAGTAAGGGCCTCACTGCCAGGCTCAGGACCGGCTTCACAATGCGGCTGGACAGTGAGATGCAGGTAAAATGATGAGGAGGGATCTGTGAAAATTCTTGGGAGTCCTGAGTCAACTCGATATCGCATTTAAAACCTGCAAATCCCTGCTCCTCCAAGGACCATGAATCTGTCCTCATTTCAATACAGCAGTGAAATAACAAGTAAAACACAACAAAAGCACCAGTTTTCAGAATACACTATGCCATTACTAAATGTATTCTATGCATCTCTGCCAAAGAGGTAAGACATATCATTTAATGTATGATTGAGGAATTAAAAACAGAAGAAACGCGAGGCGAATTCCATTCAGCAGGATATACTTCACATGCAGGAGTGTAATGCTTGTGGCTGTGTGTCCTGTACTTCACTTGCTCCTCTGTATTACTAAATGAAATAAAACCACCAGACGCACCACGCTCCCCTACAGCAGACACAGGGCTACGTCCGACAGCTCTACAAACGGCACAGAGCACAGGCTAATCAGGAGGCATTAATGCTTCAGGCTGACATGTGCCGAACGGTACTTACTCTGTGCTACTCTGTAGGATTCCACTCCCCTAATGGCTACAAAACGCCGCCAGGAGGTGCATGTCCTCTCTTCTGTTACGCACAGCACTAGGAGGGCAGCTAGTCTGTTCAGAGCCCGCGGCCAGGCGGCGGTGCTGGACCTCAAAACCCGCTCCCTGCAGCTGTGCTCCCGGTCCCTCTCGGACAAGACGACCACAGTAAATACCCTGTGTCGCGCATCAAGTGGCCCAAGTTCTTCTACCCTGTGACTTTTTTTGTACAGATATTTAGACATTTGTTCATCTATGTATTGTTTTACACTTATTCTATAGTATCTTCAATAAATTATACATACTTTCTTAAAATGTTAAGGCATTAACATGCCACCCTGGGGGAAGACATAAAAAAGTCAGTATCAGCAAATCTAATAAAATTTTCTATTTCGAATATGCAGGGAGTATCTCCCTGCTTCTGGGTTTTGTTTTTTTTTTTTTGAGACAGGGTCTCACTGTGTAGTTGAGACTGACCTGGAACTCACTATGTAGCCCAGGCTGGTCTTGAACTCACAGTGATCAGTGATCCTCCTGCTTCAGCCTCCCAAATGCTGGGATTACAGGTGTGTGCTAGCACACCCGGGTTCCCTGCTTCTGTTTTTAAACCAACTTTCTGTTTTTTTTTCTTTTTAAAGATAGGATCTTGCTAGGTAGTTCAGGCTGGCTTGAACTCACTATGTATCCCAGGTTGGCCTCAAACTTATGTTGATCTTTCCTGCCTCAGCCTCCCAAGTGCTGGGATTACAGGTGTGTACCATGACACCCAACTTTAACCAATCTTTAAAAACTTGTATTTATACCAACAAACTGACCCTGGTATCATTTAGTGATATCGCAACTAGGACGGAATGGCACTTAAATTGCTACAGTTTTTATAAAAATATGACAGAGAATAGCAACGTGGGATTAGGGTAAAGTTACCCTTACTGAATTATCAGCAATGAAATCAACAGCTATTGATTTTTACAATTTAGTGGCTTGCTGGCTTCTTACTTATAAGCAGGGTATTTTAGTATAAATCACTTAATTTAGAAAGCAGTTCATATGTATAAGACCGATAATGTGCAGCATGTGAGATTTAAAAACAAAAAAATGACCTCCACAGACCCAACACTAGACCCAGGGCCTTATCACAGCACCAACACATCCCTCTCTCTGCCAACCTCCAAGGGTAACCATAATTCAGACTTTTTTGTTCCACTGATTATTCAGAATAGTTTCATTTAATGTAATTTATCCTTAAAATGTACACCTTAGTTTAACAATATACTGCTTAGTTTTTATATGCTTTAAAAGTTAAAAAAATATGTGGAAATAAGAACTAAAATGCATAACAGATATTGGAAAATGGGAAGAAAATGTTCAAATGGGAAGGGGAACAAGGGAGGAAGGAGGGAGACAGGAAGGAAAGGACAAGAAAAAACGTTGTACAAAGGTAGGGGGCTTGAGGGGAGCGGGAAATGGGAAAAAAGAGGTAGGATGTATTGAGTGCAGGTGCAAATTTCCTATGATTAATGTTATCAGTATGTATGCCTAAAATATACCAACATATGTTTTGCTATTAAAACACTATTTTTTACCTTCTGTGGTATGCTTGTTACTTCATTCAGTTTGGGAGATAAACCTGAGGTCAGGAGCTACAGTTCACTGATGTTTGCTACAGTGTATTATTAAACCATAGCAACAGACTGATATTTATCCATTCTTTTCTTGATTCATTTCTGGTTTCTTTTATTATAAGTGATGCCATATAACAAGGTTTTGGTCAGTGATGGACGTATGCATGACAGCACATACAGTATCACACAGGCTAAGGGTGCAGTAAGTTCGTGAAGCACACTCTATGATGTCCGCCCAACGATGAAACTGCCCAACAGCATGCTTCCTATAAGCATGTTAAGTGACCCATGACTATCTCTTGGTTTTGATACAAGAGCTTCTCTGGGATGTAAAACTGGGTTTTACGGCCTACAGATATTCAAATTACCATGTAATGACCACAAATCCTTCAGTAAATGTTAGCGTTCATTCATAAAAGGTCATACAACAAGAATCACTTCCTTAGAGAATATGAAATTCTGAAAGCAAACATGGTAACAAGCAAAACTAGTAGCATTTAATGTAAAACACAGCAAACACATAGACCACTGTCACTATACTACTTTGTTAGTTTTGGACGCTCCATCCAAAGCAATATGACAGACAAGAAACAGAAAAATAGGGATAAAATGTTAAAGAGGGGGGAAAGAAATTAATTGCAGGTAACATTTTCAATGAGAGTCCATAAATCTACACTGTCCCCTTTGGATGTTGGCTAAATACTAGTCTGTCAGTGTAGGGGGAAACTATGGTTCTGATTAAAAACTAACTTTTAAGGATTAATTAGCCATGTAATATGGATAATATTGGGACATAAGACTTTGCTTTAGCATTAAAAGTAAACTATTGTAAGAGTAAAGGCTATGCTAGTCGGGGATTTAGCTCAGTGGTGCCATGCCTGCCTTGCAAGTGCAAGGTCCTAAATTCAATCCCTGGTACATTATAAACAAACAAACAAACAAATAAATAAAGTAAGTAAGTAAGCAAGTAAGTAAAGACTACTCTAACTTCTCTAACAAAGTTTTAAAACAATGTTTGTAAAGATTAAGGTGATCTCCAAGTCACTTACCATCCTGCCAAAAAGAAATTCCAAAGTTTTAAAGGTAAAATAAAACCCAAGCATTCCACAAAACACAATTTGTGATGTCTGATAGCCAATTAAGAATTACTAGAGGGGGTGAAGGGAGGGCAGAGGTAAGGGGAAAAAATGAGAATCAAGACTTGCCATGTAAAGGTACATGATCCCAACAATGAATGTAACTGTACTGTATCCCTAAAATGTACCAATAAACTCAATAAAATTAAAAAAAAAAAAAGAATTACTAGATGTGTTAAAAAGCAGAAATTTGAGACCTGTAAGCAGATGAGAACTCAGCTAATAGAACCAGGCTAAGAGAAAACATGCTCATAACCAGAAATAGATAAGAAAGAGGAGAATCAAACAACTTCTAGAGCTGCAGAGCAGCTGAAACAAAACTGACTGGAAAGACTCAACAGATTAGACACTGTAGATGAAGGAGAATCAGCAGATTTGAAGAAACTAATCAGAAACCACCCAAAATGGAGCACAGGGTCATAAGGTCTCTTCTCTCCCCAGAAATTAACAGAGATGCAGATGCAGTCACCACTGAACTACTTCCTACAGTCCAACCTGTGCCTAACTGGAAAACTCAGAGGAAATGTGCAGGACAGGCACAAGGGAAAAATAAACCATGAAAAAATAGGCCAAGTTTCACAAAACTATAAATTCATAGATCTAAAAGTGCAACCAACTTTAAGCAAAATAAATACTTTGAAGTTATTAAAGAAAACCTATCAACCAGGAATTCAATTCTAGCAAATATTTCTTGAAATGAAGGTAAAATCAGGGCTTTTTCAGAGAAGCAAAAACAGAAAAGTCCTTTTCCAGTTGACCTTTAGTATGAGAAATATTAAAAGAAGGCTGGAAATGGTTAAGTGTGTGATAAACACTAATGATTTCTTTGGAAAATTTATTTACAAGACAACTGTTTAAAACAAAAATAGTAGGGAGGGCAGGGGTAAGGGGAAAAAATGAGAATCAAGACTTGTCATGTAGAGGTACAAGATCCCAACAATGAATGTTAACTGTACCGTATCCCTAAAATGTACCCATAAACTCAATTAAAGCTGAAAAAAACAAAACAAAAATAGTAAGGGTAAGTGAACTGGGTTCAAAACATTTAGGAAAGCAAAATGTTTTGTAGCAATAGCACAAAAGGACTGGAGGAGGACTGGAAGACTGGAGGAGAGAAATGGGAATGTATTACAAGAGCCCGATGCTGTATACAGAGTGACAGAGCAGCCTTGGATAGATGTACAGTTATAAGGGTGAAGACAAAACAAAATAGCAAAGATATTCAGTCCCCCAAAGAGAGGAAAGAAAGAAAAAAGGAAAAAACAGCAAATGGGAAGAATTAAATCTATGCCTTCTAAATACTCCATAAGCCAAAGCAAAAAAATCACAAGGAAAATTACCATTTTTATTTAAATGATAAAATAAAGTACATTATAGAAAATGTAGAATAGCTAAAACAATGCTTAAAGGAAAAATTTGTAACTTTCAGTATGTACATTAGAAAACAAGCTTACAGGTCTTCACTGGTGAATTCTAGCTAACTTTTAACTTTTAAGGAAAAATACCAATTCTATATAAATCATACAACTAGAGGAGGAATACTCCTCAACTCATCTTCTGAGTGCATCATTATCCTGACACCAAAACAAAATAAATTCCTTGGAAGCAAACTACAGGTGAACACCCCCGTGGACACAGATGCAACAGTCTGAGCAAAAGGCACACCATGAGTGTCTTGTGAAATGTAGAAAAAGCATGTGACAAAAGTTTTTGGTGGCGGTAACTGTCAGCCAATCAGGAATAGAAGGTACCTTCCTCAATGTGTACAGGAAGTCTGAAAAAGCCTAGTAACATCACTGGGCTTCATGATGAGGGATGAATGCTGCCTCCTAAGGCTGACAATGAGGCATGGATGGTCTCTGATCACTCAAATTGGTGTTGTGCTAAATGTGCTGGTCAGGCAATTAAGACATGGGAGTATGTGTGGGGTACCTATTGGAAAACTGAAGTCCTTGTGGCACAGTCTTACGTACAGAAAATTCTAAAGTAATATGCAAAACTACTAGAACTGTAAGAAGTTTAGCAAAATCAAGATACAGAATGTAATTTCTATATACAAGCAATGAAGAATTACAAACTTCAAAATAGTATATACAACTGTTTTAAAACAGCATCCAATACTTGATATAAATGTTACATATGTGCAAGAATTATTCACATCAAACTATGAAATTCTAAAAATGTTAAAAAATAAATTGGAAAATGCATTATAAATGAAAGACTCAATATTGTGAAAATGTCAATTTTCCCCAAACTAATCTACAGTTTCAACACAATCTCAATCAAAATCTTGGCAGGATTTTTGGTGTTAGATCAACAAGCAGAGTTTAAATTCAGTTGTAAATGTAAAGGAACTAGGACAGCCAAGATAATTTTTTTTTTTTTTTTTTTGGTATCAGGGATTGAACTTGGCTCCTTGCACTTGCAAGGAAGGCCACCGAACCGCTGAGCTAAATCCCCGGCCCTATTTTTAAGAATATGTAGATAGGTATTATGGCTTGCATTTAGATGTCCCCTAAAGATTTGTGAGATCACTGGTGGGACTTTTTGGAGGTGGCTGGATCTAGGATGTGATACTGGGCTTGATTCGTGATGCAGGCAGCCTGGACAATGTGTAAGAGACAGGAAGAGGGCTGCTACTGTCGTCACTTGTTGCTTGCCTCCTTCTGCCTGCCATGAATTGTGTCTCCTCTGCAATGCCTCTCTGCCAAGCCACTCTGTCTTGGAGCCAGCCAATTACGGACCCAAAACCCTACATACTCTAAGCCAAATAAACCTTTAATTTCAGGCATTGGGTATTTTGTCTCAGCAACAATAACAGTAACTAAGACAGCAGGCTCACGTAATTTTATAAAGATAGTGTCATACTGGTATAAGGACAGATATGCAAATCAAAGGAATAAGAGCTCAGAAATAACTCTACACACATACAATGGTCCATTAATTTTTGACAAAGGAGCCAAGGTAATTAAATGGGAAAAGTATAGTTTTTTGTTTTTTGTTTTTTTTTCAAGAAATGATGATGGAGTAACTATACATTTGGGAAAAGATGAGTCATTGAATTCTTTTTTTTTTTTTTTTTTT
>NW_022900928.1:10015860-10029323 GCF_012274545.1 Fukomys damarensis
CCAGGGATTGAACTTGGGCCCTTGTGATTGCAAGGCAGGCAGCAGAACCACTGAGCCAAATCCTCGGGCCGAGTCATTAATTCATAAAAGTAACATGAAATAGATTACAGACCTAAATGTAGAAAGCAAAATCAAAAATCATAAAATCTTTGTGATGTTAGAGCAGGCAAATGTTTTAAAATCAGTACATCAAAGAAAAACCTATAAACTTTTGCTTCATCAAAACTAAAAAATTTTAAAAAGTGTTAAGAAAATGAAAAGATCTGCCAGGAATTGGGATAAAAATATCAGCCATATATATATATCTACGCACACACACACACACACACACACACACACACACACACACACACGACAAAGAACTTTCAGCCATATATATAAATAATTCTTATAAATCAGTAAGATAGCAAACAGTCTCTTTAAACATTGAGCAAATTCTTTTACAGAAATCTCTTCTGTAAAAGATATACAAATGGCCAAAAGCACATAGAGAGATGGTGAACATCATTAGTCGTGAGGCAAATGCAAATTGAAGGTACAGATATAAGTACGTATCCAAAAGAACAGCTTAAACTAAAATGACCTTAAGGTCATAGAGCAAATAAATGCACAACTGTAGTAGCAATGTTAACAGCAACACCTGGAAAACATCTGCCAGGTTTTTCTTGTTAAATACATTCCGTAAGACCACTCTCCATTTGTATGCACCTACCCAAGAGAAATGCAAACCAGTTCTGTACAAAGATTGAACGTTTCCAGCAATTTCATTCATAACGGACCTAACAGAAAACAATATCAAGAGTCTAGCAGTAGGTTAATCATGTACAAGATCTGCTATGTCCACATGAAGGAATGCTACTCACTAATAAAAAGGAGCAAACTAATGATACTTTGAGGAATCTCAAAAAAAAAAATGCTACTAGCAAAGGAAGCTAGAGCACATTCTGAGTAACTCAACTGATTGAAAAAAATAAATCAGTATATATGATACAGATTTACAGTAATAAATTAGTGATACTAATTATCTGATACTAATATAATATATAGGGCAGAGAGCCCATCAGTGGCTGTCTTGAGCTAGGGATCGACCATACTAGAGAGGTGAGGAGGAAAGCTTTTGGGATGATGGACTTATGTATACACATTTATCAAAACTATAGCTGGGGATTTAGCTCAGTGGTTCTGCGCCTTGACTTGCAAGTTCAAGGACTCAAGTTCGATCCCCAGTAACAAACAAACAAACAAAAACCAAAAAACAAACACACAAAATGTGTGAATTTTTATTAGATATAAGTTATAGTTCAGTATAGTTGCTTTTAAAATGTGGTGCCTTGAAGCTGGGCATGATGACACCTAAAATCCCAGCACTCTGAGAGGCGGAGGCAGGAGGTTTGCAAGTTCCAGCCCAGCTTGAGCAACTTAGTGAGTTAGTGAGACTTTGTTTCAAAGAATAAAAAAAAAAAAAAAAAAAAAAAAAAAAAGGCTGGGAATGTAGCTCAGTATGAAGTTTCTGAGTTTAATCCTTAAGTACCCAGTACCATGAGTGCCCCCCACCCCAATTAAACAGAAATAAAAGAAACATGGTAGAGAAATCATTAATGGGGCATTTTAAATGACCGAGTAAAAGATTCAATAAAATTGTATAAATGTAGTATATTAATACAATCTTTTTACTATGAAACCAAATTTAGATACCAAAAGAAAAGCTTGATAATTTAAGTTATAAAAATGAAAGTAGAGAGCCGGGCCTGTAATCCTAACACTTGGGGGCTGAGGCAGGAGGATCGCTCTGAGTTCAAGATCAACCTGGGCTACACAGTGAGTTCCAGTTCAGTCTCAACTACACAGTGAGGCCCTGTCTCAAAAAACAAAAAAAACAAAAACAAAAAACAAAACAAAAAAAAAAACCACACAAACCAAAAAACCCAAACGAAAAAGATAAAATAGGAAGAAAATGTTCAAATGGGAATGTAAACTATGGAGGGGGGAAGGAAGGAAGGGAAAAGAAAAAAAAAAAAGGAAAAACCAGAAACAAAATTTTCTAAGGAGGGAGGGGAATGGGGAAAAAAGAAGAATCAACATATATCATGTACACGTATAAATTCCCAATGATGAATGTGATCATTATATAGATCTAAAATGTATCAGTAAACTTAAATTTTAAAAATGACAATTTTATAAAGCAATATAGTTTTATAAAATAGTGTTGCTTCCACTTTTTAGAGTAATGAAGACTTTTTAAATCTGAATTTTGCATCAGTTCCTTGAGATGTATTATGAGAAGTGGAATTTCTTCATAAAAAAACATAAAATACATTCTACTATTTACATTCCTGCCATCTTCAACATTTTGTTATTAGAAACCAACCAACCAAACAAGCAAAAAGAATAAAAGAAAATAAAACACTTTTGTTGTCTAGATAAACAAAACCTGGGTCTACTTACTTTGATTTAGACTTCAGTGATTACTAAGGGTGATGGTATTATTTCAAAAGTTCAACCTCAGTCTGATGTGTCTGGTGCACCTAAGTGATTTCCTTGCTGATGTGTGTAAGGTACTGCTGCAAATGCTTCTTCTAATGCATTTGCTCTGTTCTTTCATGAGGTTGCATTTAGTGTTAAAAAAACAAAACAAATGAAGTGGGTTTGTTAAAGTTCTACTCAATCCTTAGTAAAGAGGTGAAAATGGAAATATTCCATGGTGCTTTCACAGCAGGTTATCAAACTCATTTCAAGTTCAAAGGTGATCCCCATAAGAGTTCTATGTATTCCTCTTTAGAAATACAGCCCAAGCCAACATGAATTAGTAATGGATATTTTCTAATTTCTCTCTATTTTTTGCAGACTTGGGGATTAAATCCAGGATCTTGCACATGCCAGCTCTACCACTGAGCCACACACCCAGCCCTAGTAATGAGCATTACGGTAAAATTTTTACAGAAGAAAAAATTTAAGCATCAATATGAAGCAAAATTGATTTATAGTTTAAAAAATTAAAATAATATGAATTGCCTTATATAAAGGCGATACTTTTATTTTCATGTCTGAAAATAAAGACTTTTTCACAATATTAATTTCAAAGATTAGGAACACATACTTATTTAAGTTAATTAAATGGCAGGAAGGGTCACAGTAATAAATACATAATTCACACTGCTGAACTGCTTCAGTTGTTGAGGCCTAACTGAAGTGCCAGCAGTGGTGTAAGAGTAGAATAGATCACGGTCATTAATCAGTGCCAGACAGAGAGAAAATGACTGATGTCGTGAAGTGTGTATATTGTGATGAGAGCTGCGAAGGATACTCTATGGAACTGAGCTGTAGGATCTTGTTTTTTATCACCGGTACACAGTGATCAGTATATCTCAGAGTAGATGCAGTTCAATCATGAACAAAATTGTCTTCATTTCCATTCTGTTAGAATGTGTTTTTAAAATTAATTTCTTCCAAAGCACTGAAATTTCATTTCCCCAGAAGGGGAAAAGAAAAACATAACAAATCATTTTTATCACTATTAAACCTTAGAGTTTAAAAGTGAAAGGAAAGAACCTTAATGTTCTAATATACATAAGCTTCTTATATAAAGGAAAGTAAATAACCTGACCTTAATCATATTTTCAAAGGTAAACCACAAGAAATAGATTGGATTTTTAAGGTTAAAAATACTATATATGCTTATAAAATAAAATTGAACATTATTTTTAAAGGAGAAGAAAAGCCCTAAATTGAAGAAAGTATCCTCTAACTGTTTTAAACCTATGGACTCTGGGAGACAAGTATTTCAGTCCCACACATTGGAAATGGCTCAAGTGTTGTGAGCACTTTATTTGGGACTATTTTTAGAAGTAGGTTATAAATGAACAGGTAACCCCCCAAACTAAACTCTATAGTTCCATTTTACTCTAGCCAAATGCACTATAGATGAATTATTTAAGCAAATTCTCTCTTAAGTATGAGGGTTGAATGTAGTGGGCCATGCCTGTAATCCCAGCACTCAGAAGCTAAGGCAGAAGGATGACCTCACAAAATTACTTTTCTTCTTTGAGGAGACTGCATAGAACTGAGGTGCCATGCACTCTTTAAGCTATAGGAAGAATCTGCCAGTGAAACAACCTGGGTGTGGAGACTTAGTCTGTGGAAGGGCAAGAGGCTGGCCACCTGGAACCCAGCCATACCACTCGTTTACTTATGTCCTTCCAGTGTTAGGTGTCTGTGGGGCCTCACTGCTACCATTCACTGCTGTCTCCACTGCAGAAATGGTTGGAAACCTGGTCATGAGAAAAGGGAGGAAAATAACAGAAAAGAAAACTGGGTTTTCCCTACTCACTCTGCATCCAGGACCCTGTTCCATTCCCTGACCTAGAACAAATGGCTTGTACTACAGCTTCTGGTCTGCAGTGATGTGCCCTCCCGGATTTCAGGCTGTATGAGATCCAGGCCGGGGGACACCAGAGGAAAACAAAGCACAAACTGACAACCAGTTTGCAGGTACTTTGCATTCTTATGATTTCCTCCAGATCATCTGCTATTATGTACTTTTCAGGGATCTTAAGTAGAGGCTCTGTGCATTCTGGTTTTTACAGCTGCATTCCATGGAAGAGACAGGATGGAATATGGAATGTGCTTACTTCAACTTTCCTGGAACTGGAAATTCAGCAACTTTATAAAGTGTACTTCCCATAAACAGTGTTCAATTAGTTCTTGCTTTTATGTGGTCTATCTCTGCCTTTCAACTGGTACGTTCAGTCCATTCACACTGAATGCAACTACAACTAAGTGTAGTATCTTTCCACTTGCATCCGTTTGTTCCTTTTTTCCTGTCTTTTGAGCTGAATAATATCTAGAATTCCACTTTATCCCTACTTATAGCTCATTAGCTGTACTTGGTAGTTTAGTCTAAAATTTTTAGCTCTTGTTCTAGAATGGATAGTATGAGTAATTTATTATAGTTTGCCTTCAAATATCAAATCACGTCATGTATTGCACAAGAACTTCACATTATTTTGTTCATTTTTTGTTTTATCATTGCCACACATTTTGCTTCTCCATATTTTGAAGCCCACAAATGTTTGCTTTTTACTTCGCTTTGAAAGCCACAATACAGTATTTTTGCTTTAGTAAATTATCTTTAAAGAACTAAAAAAATGAGAATATAAAGCTTCTTCGGTGTATCACACATTTACCATTTTTGTCATTTACATTGCTTTACTTAGATCCCAGTTTCTGCTTAGTGAAATCTCTATCTGAGAAATCTATTTGTATATACCTCATACACTGCCAGTCTGTTCAGTCTTTTTCCTTTGAAAACATCTATATAATTCTCCTAGACACAAAATCCAGGTTGGCAGTTTCTTCCAACACTTTGAAAATGTCGTGAGTATCACCTGACTTAAGAAGCTTATGTTAAGTACTGTAGGTGGTGCTAGAAGGCAGCATGAGAGTCACACACTTGCCTCAACGTATCTGAGAAAACTGAAGGGCAACGTACAAACCAATTATGCTAAGGATTATTAGGTACAGAACAGCTGCAAATTCAAAATTTCACTAGTCATCAAACAGTATTTTGTAATTAGGTATGAGGGCATTTTGAGGATCATCAGACTCCAACATTACCTTAAACTTCCCTTGAGTGTAAACCATGAATGGACTGGCACTCTTTACACTGTCAGCAGTAAGGCAGCAAAGGCCACAGTGAAGAAGCACTTTCAATTTCCAGGTGGCACTGCAAACACAGGAAGTGCACCATACCAAAGCAAAGACAAAAATGAGGACCTAACCCCCAATGCTTAGTGTTACATTTTTGAAACGTTCATAACAATGGAATAAAAATTTTTCTCTTTAAATTTTTGTTCCTTTAATTTTTCTAGGTAACATATATGAATCTCAAGGCAAAAATTTCAAAAATTGTAATCTTTGGCACAAATGGGTTAAAAGGACTTTGTGTTTGCCTCATTTCAGTTTTGCTGTGCTCAAGTTTTCTGGAGACAGAGAAAGTGACACCATCAGGGTTTTATTTCCATAAGGAACACTATGACCTCAAAGTAGGAAAATGACAAGGGGCAGCTTTTCTCTAAAGGTGTTTCTTTGCATCTATATGTATTTTTTTGTACTGAGACTCAAACTCAGCACCTTGTGCCTGAGAGGCAGGCAGTGGCACCACTGGGCTAAATCCCTGGCCTGTCTTTGCATCTATTAAATTCAACCTGTGCATCAACAGTGAAATCAAAGCTACCTCAGAGTTTTATGAAACAGATTAGGAGAATGACCACCTCAGCTTTAAAAGAAATAGCCGATCATAGATGAAACTGAACTCCTTGTCATCTGCCCTAATCACATTTCAGCTTTCCCAGAGGCAACCTCTATGTGAATCTAGTGCTTATTGCTTTTAAGTGTTGCTCGACTTTTTCTAAATTCATGTATGCACAGTTTTTACATTTAAAAACTTTATAAAAAATGGTATACTGCAGAAGTTGCTGTGTAATGTTTCTGTTCAGTTTGTTTCTGAAGTTTATTTTATTTACGCTGCAGTGCCGGGGACTATCAGTGCTTTTTTTGATAGACACATACAATGTATGACTTCTTTGCCATAGAGATTTTATTCTACTTAGCTACCATATTTATCCATCTTCTCATGGACATTTGGGTTGGTGGCATCCAACCTTTCACTTCCACAAATTTCTGTAAAGGTTTTTATACTCATGTTGTGGGAAACACTATTCAGAGTACAGGCCTAGAAAAAATTTTTCTGAGTTGTAGGGATACATTTAGACTTAATTTGATGATATCAAACTGTTTCCTTAAATTATATTAAATAAAACTACCACCAAAAGAGTATGAAAGTTTCATTTGGCGACAATATTGCAGCATGTTGCATGGGTAAGCTTTATGTTCTTTTCTCCCTCCTGCAACTGATGTTAAGAAAGTGTCACATGGTTCCAGTTATTTAGTTTTCCCCATTTAATAGTGATACGTGATATCTTTTCATTGAAACTTGTACAGTCAGCACGTCTGTCCTCCAGTAGGCTTTTAGTGCAGGTGGGACAGAAGACTTTCATGTAATAAAAGGTTAAAATAATTCCATAATCATTCTGATTTTTGGAGCTATGTACGTGAGAACTATAGGTGCTAATAATATAAGTGAACAATCAATGAGGTTAAAACAAAGGACTGTCGAATCTGATCAGCTCTCGAACCCTGGATAAGATGTGAATAGATGGACAGGCGATAGTAGAGAGAATTCTAGACAAATCTATTTTGAATACAGAAACTACTGATATTCTCTTTAATTTATAATTCTGTTGTGATATCCCTCTTGTCACTTAGAAAATACATTTTCTTTTAGTTTTATTTACATCTTATTAGATCTTAATATTAATAATACAATATTGTAAATGTAATGCTGAACTATAATAATGTAAAAACATTTTTCATAATTATTTTGTGGTATTCCTGAGCTATATAATCTCTATTTCAAGAGCAGAAGTGAGATTTTTTAAAAATTTAAAATGTCTTCAATTAAATAATAGACCAACTAAAATTTATGCAGAAGGCAACCTCAAAAACATCTTACTTACTCAGCCATAAAGAATGAGAAAATAGATTCATTCATAGGAAAATGGATACATATTGAAGATACACTCCTAAGTGAAATAAATAAGGCACACATGTGTAAATACCAAATAGTTTCTCTGGTGTGAATAAAATGCAATAATACATAAGATCCTAATAAGATTACTGACATTGTGAAATGGGAAGAAAGGGGCTAAAGGTGTAGGGAAGATGGGATGGGTAGGGGAAGGGTTAATAAGGGAAAAGAAAAAAATGTGAAATAATGAAAAATGGAAATAAAGTGATTGTAAATGGGGAGGGGAGAGGGGGTGAAGGGAGGGAAGGGACAAGGGGAAAAAATGAGAACCAAGACTTGTCATGTAGAGGTACAAGATCCCAACAATGAATGTACTGTACTGTATCCCTAAAATGTACCAATAAACTCAATTAAAGCTGAAAAAAAAAATCTTACTTTAGCATCTGTTACATTGTTCCAAACACAGGAAACACATAAAATATGGCTGTAAAATGAGTAGCTTGTTGGGCTGGGGTTTTGGCTCAATGGTTCTGCCACCTGCCTTGCAAGCACAAGGGCCAGAGTTCAATACCCAGTACCAAAAACCCCCAACAAAAACCAAAAACAAAACCCACCAAACCAGGAGCTTGTTTACTCAGGAATGAATAAGATACCTTCCCCCTTTTTTTCTTACCTGCTTTAACTGAAAATGGCTTTTCTAGTAGAAATACTGTTTGTTTCCAGTGTGTTTTGGTACTCTGGGGTCCCGTAGAGAACATGACCTGCATTGGTAAAGTTCAAAAGTATCTGATGAAAGTACAAGATTTTTAATATCACGGTACATTAATCTACTAAATCAAATACAAGCTCCAATCGCTTACAACAGCAAAACGCTTATGATGAAACACCTTGGGGCACAAAAATAGAATACAATGTACTCTGCATAATTAATCCTTATGAATAACTCATGATACTTACCCTCTTGTGGCAATTCTTCTCAAAATATATATCAAAGTAGCCAGCAATTGCCTGTATTTTTTAAAAAGGGGAAAACAAATTATTATTAGACTGATACATTATTTATTTGATCTTTTAAAACATGGCAAATTATGTATCATTTCAAAGACCATATGCCTCTTAAACTTATAGCAGATCACTATTTTTCCTAAGAAAGAAGTTACAAGTCAAAATGAATACAGGTACCAACTCCCCATAAGGCATTGTAATCATTACGTAATGCAAGCCTATACTAATAAAAAACAAAAAACAAAGAAAAAGATGTTATAAGTAAAAACAAAGTAATCTAGTTTGGCCTTTCCCCCACAGAAACAACAAATGATAAGGGTAACAGGCAAATCATATAATTGATACATGTTTTGTTAGAGAAGTGATCAGGTTAGCGTACAAAGGTGAGAGACCAGGAAGAGCGAGGTCCAGCTGGGCCCGAGAGCCCCGGACTCTGCGTTGAGATGCTGACACGTGCCACAGGCCACCGTGGGCCATGCAGCCCCAACCAGGCCTCCGGTCATGCTCACTATAGGGCCACCCTCAGGTCCTCAGAGACCAGCAGAAGCACTAGCAAGGTGAGTTTGGTCCAGACTGCAGGTCATAAATAAGGAAATACAAATATGGCCTCAAGTGACATTTTGGGGATGGCTTAACGCACAGGAATAAACAATGGAAACTTGATTCTTTTATACAAAGCCAGCTTGCTAATTTCTTCTGATTACGTCTCAACTTTAAAATATTAAGGATATATTTGTGATGGGAACAACAGTAATAATTTTAAAATGTTAGCTTTTTATGAAAATAAAACAAAAACAAAAAAAACAATACTCTAAATAAAATTTAAGGAAAACTGCCAAAGTCTAAGGATTACTGCGGTAGTACAAAACATTCCCCAATGGAAAACAACATATTGAGATGACCATACAATTTTTTTGTTTAAAATTTAACCATTTTTTCTTTTCACTAATGAGACTAGCTTGACTTAAATTGTTTTTAAAACTAACATTAACTTAAGCTTATAAAGTATTAAAAATAAACATTGATTATTAAAAAAATCACTATAAAGCTAATTTGTATACTCTGCTGCTTCTGCTAATAATGTAAAATTTTATTGATCTTGAGGGGCTAATATGGATTGAGTCCAAAGCAAATTCAATATCTAACCTTGAAGTTCATTATATTTTACCTTGAAAGAAATAAAATATTATTCATACCCCTGCTAAACAAAACTGTAAACAATGTGGTACCGAGCTATAGAGTATCAAATGAAACCACATAATCAGAATATATTTCTAAAACAACTTTTTCAATTGGTTTTCTAATACTAGGATAGATACCCCTCCACAGACTAATTCAATTATTTTCTTCAATTTATTCCTGTTCATTGCTATGTGCTTAGTGCCCAGGACAGCGCCTGGACCATAGTACAAAATAGTTATTTGCTGAATCAATGTGCCTATTTCACATAATTCTTTTATATAGTATTTAACATCCTCTACATTAATTATAATTTATATTTTTATTTTCAGACCTCTCACCTGGCAAAATGTTATAGACAAAGTTCTCAAAAAATTTTAGCACATTAAAAGTTTCTACCTCTGATCTCTTAATTACGCCTGGCCTAACTATAAAAGGCAGGATAACGTTAAGTTATTGCCCTTTATATATTAAGCAGCTACAAATCAGCAAAATACACCAAAAGACATGAACAGAAGTTAAAGCAGAAAATTTATAAAAGGAAAATCAAATAATCCATAAGTCTGTGAAAGAAGTATGACCTATTTAAGGGGGTTGAAAAAAAAAGCAAAACCACCAGGCCCAATTCTCCCCTGGGGAGGGAAAAAGACTGGAGGCCGAGCTAGACACTAGTGGCCAGTGACTGAATCAATCACGGCCATGCAGCAGAAGCTTCATTAAAACCCCAAAGAGTGAGGGCCCAGGGCTTTGGGTGGGTGCGTGTAACCCACGCGCCGAGGGAAATCTGGCTTCATAAGCAGGGTCCTTCTAGACTTTTCTCTTTGTACCTTTTCATTTATAGCATCGATAATCTCCTCTGTAATAATAAACAGGAAAAGTAATCAATGTGTTTTGCTCTGGGTCCTGGGAACTTTTACAGCAAAGTACTGAAACCGAGGAAGAGACTGTGAAAATCCTTGGTCTGTAGCCACTCTGTGGACAGAGTGGGGCTAAGCTGGGACCCATCACTTGCCAATGGAGTCTGAAGAGGAAGCAGTCTCTTTGGGACAGCGCCTTTAATCCATGAAATCTGGGAAAATCTGGCAGTGTCACAAATGGTTAAACCATAGAACACCCAGCAAATGTCATAAAGAAGTGGAGAATTGGTTGTTAGTATGGGAAACCCAATGTGGTGTAACAAGGTTACAAGCAGAAAAGTTTTTCTTTAAATACTTTTTCACCATCAAAAGTAGTACTTAGGAAGTCACAATATACTTTAGGTGGAAAGCATCGTGACTGAAGTGTGTATGTTATGAGCACACATCACATGTTGTGCAAATGTATGTATCTGGAAAGAAATTCACCAGCCACCGTGGTAGGTTACAGACTTGTAGTATTCATTTACTTTGTGCTTATCTACACTTCTATTTCCAACAAAATGAGCAACTCCTGTGAAAATGAATTATTTTCATAATGCTTGTTTATTTATACTATCATACAGACAGGCATTCAACTCAGTTGCTGCCTGTGTCTCAGTTCCCTTACCAGCCACCCCACCCATCACTCATCTCTGTGTCCCTACAGGATAATGCCTAACATGTAGCAGGAAAGAACCATGTGGATTTGGGGAAGAACAATTCTACAATAATAACATTTCCCAACACAGAGATTAGGACCAAGAAAAAGTAGAGAGAAAAGATAATGGAACAGCCAAAGTAGTAAGAATTGTTGAACTATATGAAAACATTTTTTTAAAGTTTAGACCTGAAAGTAAAATATACAAAATACATGGAGATACATGTTTTTCAAATCTCATAAACAACAACAACAATCCAAAAACATAAAGACAACAACAAAAACAATAGGCTGGCATTAACTATACCTGAAGACAGGCTGATACAGGAGTTCATAAAATTTTAAAACATGAAAAAGATTTGAAAATACAAAGGTATTTCAGAATTCTTTCCCAATCCCAAGTCTGTGAATTTAGCTAAAAATCAAAGAAACAAATCCTACTGTAATACCCCTAATAAGACAGTGAGAGAAATACTGATTTAGGTAACCAATAATCAGAGATAAGCCTCAAGAGAAAGAGAAACACGGAAACAAGAGGTTTAGTTATTTTTTTTCTTTTTTGGTTATAGGCATTTGGGAAGGGATCTAAGACTAAGACAAATATGAAAATGCATTTATTTGATAGTCTCTTTGAAAGGTATCATTTTGCCTTCAACTACTCAAGCAGATTTTCCTTAATGATGTTTGCTTTAGAGTAATACTAAAAATGAGTTCTAGTGGCATACACGAAGAACACAACAGAATCAAGAGGTGAAGTTAGGAAGAAATTCACTTTTAAGAGTTAGATAACTGTCTCTTCAGAAAGTTTGCTTTCTTATGACTGAAAAAGTGTAACTCTCTTACTCTGAAAAAATAAAGGGAAGTTTCTAATTTCAAAAACAAAACAAAAACATTTATTCTCAAACATAATGAGCCTCAAAGGGACTGGGTTTTTTATTTTTTTGGCGCTGTAGTAGTTTCCCCTTACCCATGGTTTGGCTTCCTGTTTATTTCTCCAGGGTCAACCACAGCTTGAAAATAGTACATGGAAAATTCCAGAAATAATTCAGAATTTTTAAATAACTTTCACTACAGTATACTCCTACATTTGTACTATTTGTTGTTATTGTTAATCTCTCACTGTGCTTAACTTACAAAATAATCATAGCTATATATGTATAAGAAAAAATATGGCTAGAGTTTGGTACTGTCCCTGGTTTCAGTAATCCACTAGGGATGTTAAAAACTATCTTCCAAAGGTATGAGGAACTACTTAATAGAGATGCAAAGTAAGTCAAGAAAAAAAAAAACCTTTAAACTTGACTTGTAGTTATATAAAGCAACTGAATTATCTGGTGAGCCATTTGAAAAGAATAGTGATGTAATCAATCAAACACACCAGCTAATTTGAGAACTATTTTGCCTAGGAAAGATAATATACTACTATTTTTCAATTACAGCTTCACCCCCTTGTTACAGTCACTTTGCAGGCTATCTGGAAGTCTTTGTACGCTCCCTGCGGAAGTCAAATGCAGGAGTAAACAACCACAGTGCAAACTGGAAGGGATGGCTTACAGGTAACAACAACAAATAACTGGAGCTACAACTTGACATGTGCTTGGAAAGGGTCAGACAAGCGAGGAGTCTGACCACGGAATACATTTCTCCTTTGTCTCACACACACTTCTTGTCAGGAGCCTAAAGAACAACGAGGAAAACAAAAAATGTGCTAAGATCAAGTACCATACAAGAGCAGGGCTTATCTGCGAAAGCAAAGGCAGAAGTAGATAAACGTTCACTGAACTACACCAGAGTCAGGAAAACCCGAGTCCTAAGAGAAGGGAAAATGAGTGGTAACGATAACTACAATAAAAACAGTGATAATGATGACAGAAGAAATGAGAAAAAAAGGAAAAACTCAGGCATCCAGTAAATTTCTGGGATGGTTAGATCACTCCTGAAATTTGTTGGGAATCTTCCACAATTCCTTCAAAGCACGTGGGAGAACAGTACAAGAATATATAGCTTTACTTCACATCCTAAATATACTCCTAAGCCTTGTAATACAGTTTCAGACCTGTTTATCTCCTTTGTGGATTTCACAAAAAGGGGAAAAAAAGCATTAAAAATCTGTTTTAAGCCACATTGTTTTTTTCCTATA
>NW_022900928.1:10029586-10033588 GCF_012274545.1 Fukomys damarensis
ATATATATATATATATATATATATATATATATATGAATGTAAATGCAGCTCATTTTATACAAGTTCATGTAAAGAAAATGATATGGGGCAAAAACAAATTAATTTTTCATGTATTTCATGTGAGGAGGCTTTCTTAAAATGGGACACATCATGTATGTATGTATGTAACAGTGAATGAAATAAGCTCAGACTAGACCGTGTGAAGACGGAAATTAAATATTATCATTATCACTATCACCTGCAGGGAGTAATTTGTCATTTCTGTTCTTCATTGGTATCATGTTCCAACAGCATGTGGTTACAGCAGATACAATTAGGCAGCTGGCCACAGAAGTAGGAGGATAATGTGCTTTTGATGGAGTTTATCCAAGCATGGAGACAGAGTGCTTGTAATCCATGCAGCAGAATCACTATGACAAAAATACAATTCATTTTTTGCTGAAGTATTTCTTTCAAAATCTTAATATGGAATCTAAAAGCCAACTGATTAAAAAAAAGCCAAGTGATGAGTCTGTGGCAAAGAAAGAGAAAGCAGATGATGTATAAAAATTATTATAGCTTACATCATATAAAACCAATGATGAAAATACAAACATACACCACAGCTGCTGCACACAGCACAAACTCTGCCAGGGATAACTGGTGCACAGAATCGACAAATAAAATCATGTTTTCTTCCCAGTATTAACTATATCTTAAATTATGGACTCTTTCTTTTTCAGTTAATTTTCTTTTATCCCAGGAGAGAATTTGCATCTTTATTTTCTTCCTGATTCCTCTAGGGAACAATACACATTAAGTGCCACAGAATTCTCCAAGGATTTTGCCAGATTGAGTGGTGGTTAGAAATAGACCAGGCAAGATGGGAAGCAGCAAAACAGACAAAAGGCCTAAAAATACAGAAGATTAATGAAAAACTCAATGCAATTATTTTTTCTTTACAGTAAATATTCCCAGAAAATAACTGAACCCCCTTGTATTTAGATTTTCCTTTGTAATTTTAAACTGACATTACAGTGATTTGTATGTGGCAAAATGAATCATCTCTTCAGCGTCTAACATTCATGTTTTTTCTTTGTTTTTGTTGTTCCTTTTAAAGAGATTGGTTCTCACAATGTTGGCCAGGCTCGTAGTGGACTCCTGGGCTCAAGCAATCCTCCTGTCTCAGCCTCCCGATAAGCAGGGACTACCAGTGTGCACCCCTGTGCCCAGCTGAAACACAAGTAGTTGACATCTCATAAGCTGATACCTCACATGCCTTCATTGCTCTGTATTTCTTCCTACAAACACAAGATATTATTTTACATATGAATATTCACTGAGATATAGCAAACATTTTCACCTCTACAGACCTTTTAATCTATCTACACAAGCATACGCGGAGTGTACAGTACGTGGAATTCAAACACGGCTGTGCAGCCCACGCTCAGATCACAGCACATCTCAGCAGCCTCGCGGACCCCTGTGCACCCAGACAACCCTAACTAGGTACCTGCGGCCCCAAAGGGTGCCACTGCCCTGACTTCTTTGGACATGGGCCGGTTCTCCCTAGTAGTACACTTCAACATAAGTGAACCCACACATCATGCAGTCTGGTATGTTTGCCTGATTTTTCCTGATACTGTCTGTGGGGTCCATGTGTATCGCTGCACGCTGTAATCATTCATTTTAATGACTGTACCTTAAAAATATATACACTATAAGTACCTATCTACGATAAAGCTTAATTTATTATAAAGGAGGTGCGGTAAGAGATTAACAACAATAAAACAGGATAAATACAATATAGTATCATAAAATGTAAGTAAATGTGGTCTCTTAAAATGTCTTACCCTAAGGTACCTGCCTTCCTTTTGTTAACCTTGGGTAACTGAGCCCTTGGGAAGACACCTGGGGAGCTGGGGATTACCCTACCCAGCTGACCCAGCCTCCTGCTACAGGAATGTGGCGTGTTTTACGAACTGTGCCATGGCATCAACTCCTCGCACACGTCTTCTGGAGAAGTTAGGTCCTGGCTGCCGGCAGGTTACACCTAGGAGTGGAACTCCCGGCGGCCCAGTTTCCCTGCTTGTTCATCCTCATGGCCTGAAGGACTACTGACTCGGGAACCATTCTATTGGCCTGAGTATCCCTTAGTGCCTCTGTCACTAACAGATTTCCTCAAACAAGGGCACTCTTTCACTCTACATTTTATTTTTAGTTTTCTGGAAATATCTTTTGTTCTGCTTTTTTTGGCTCTAGAATTTTTATACACATTTTTATCATTAAGCTTATGAGTATAATTTAGATATACATAATGATCACATTCATCATTCGGAATGTGTATCTGTGTGACATAGCTCGATTCGTATTCTTCCTCCGTTTCCCTTCCCTCCTTTCTACTTCTTTCCTCTTATTTACAAGGGCTCTGTTCCCATTTTACCTTTCTTTTCTCTTCCTTTCCCTTTCCCCACTCCCTATGCCCCTTCCCAATCGAACACTTCCTTCCTATTTCACAATACCTATTATAAATTCTAGTCCTTATTTACACTTTTAGTTTCTCACATCAGAGAAACAATGTAATATTCACATGTGTGTCTGATTTATTTCACCGCAGAGTATGGTCTCTAGGTGCATCCATTGAGCTGTGAATGCCTCAAATTTATCCTTCTTTAAGGCTCAGTAGTATGCCACTGTATTAAAAAAAAAAACCCACATCTTTATCCATTCATCAGTTGATGGGTATTTGGGTGTTTCCAAGATTTAGCTAGTATAAACTGAACTAAAATAAAAATGGATCAAAGATCTAAATACTAAAACATAAACACTAAATCTGCTGAAAGAGAGAAACGATGGAACTCTTGAGCACATAGGTGTAGGCAAAGACTCTGAACAAAACATCAATCGCACAGGAAATATCACAAAGAATCTATAACTGGGATCTCATCTTAGTAAAAAGCTTTTGCATAACAAAAGAAATCACCAACAAAGTAAAGAGACAACCAACAGAATGGGAAATTTTTTTTTGCTAGATGTTCTTCAGACAAAAGACTGATATCTAGACATCAAACGCCCCAAATTTAAAGACCTAATCCAAAAATGGGTGTCCAAGATCAATATACCCTTTCTCGGATGGAGTACAAACGGCAAATAAATATATGAAAAAATGTTCAACATCACTGGTCATTCAAGAGATGCAGAGGAAAACAACACTGAGATTCCATTTCACTCAGAAAGAATGACTGCTATCAAGAAATCAACCCATAACAAATGCTGGCAGGGAACATGTAAGGAAAAAGGAATCCTCTATTGTTGGTGGGAGTGCGGACTGGTACAACCACTATGAAATCAGTGTGGAGATCCCTCAAATAACTAGGACTAGAGGTCCCATCTGACCATCTATTCCCTTTCTTGGTATTTTCCTGAAAGAATTAAAGACATCACACCACAATGATACATACACACCTGTGTTTATAGCAGCACAGTTTGTAACTGCTCCAGTACTAAGAGATATTAAGGCGGGGTAGACTCCAGCACAGTGAATATGTCCCCACTTGAGTGTCTCCTGTCCTGCTGACCCCACCATGGCTGCTGAGAATCCCACTCCCAGTGTGCTCACCGGCCGGAGAAGGGAACTGCGATGCTCCTGCCAGGCTGCACTGGCTGCTCATAGATGTGCTCCTTGGGTTCTGTAGCTCTGCTAGGATGTGTCTGGGATTCCTGCCACCTTTTCTGTGAACCCAGAGCCTTGTGCATACCAGGCAAGCACTCTTACCTCAGAGCTTGCACCACCAGCCAGCTTTCTGTACGGCACGGACACACACCATATACATACACAGAGTACACATCATAAAAATTTACTCATAAGTTTACAACTCATTCTTTAGTATTTTCAGAGTTGTATAATCATCTCTACAATCTAATTTTAGAGCATTTTCATCTCTCCAAAGAGAAATCCTGTTTTCACTTTCCTCTCATCTAGTCTACTCCTACAATTTTTTTTTTTTTTTTTTTTTTTTTTTT
>NW_022900928.1:10033745-10053336 GCF_012274545.1 Fukomys damarensis
TTTTTTTTTGTACTGGGGATGGAACTCATGACATCACTGAACTAAATCCCCAGCCCTTCCTATTCTTTTTTGTTTTTGTTGTTTTTTGTGACAGGGTCTATGTAGTTGAGACTGACCTGGAACTCACTTTGTAGCCCACGCTGGTCTTGAACTCACAGCGATTCTCCTGCCTCAGCCTCCCAGTTCTTGGATTATAGGCGTGTGCCACCACACCAGGCAGCTTTCCCTATTCTTACTATTTCATACAAATGGAAATATATCAAGTGTGACGCTAATGCCTGGCTTCTTTCAGTTTGCATGATGCTTCAAAGGTTTTATGCATGCTGCATCAGTACTTTAACAGCTGAATAACATTCCAGTGTATGGATATACCACATTTGTTTACTCATTTAGGTTGTGGACATTTGGATTGCTTTCACTTTCAGCTATTATGAATGAACGTCTGTGGACAAATGCTTTCACTTTCTTGTGTATATACCTATTACAGAATAGAACTTAAAAATTGTATTACTCAGGTCATTTTGTGCTTCTTGAATTACAGCTTCCTGTCTTTTGTTTGGAGCGTTCTCAGCCATCATTTCAATATTTTCTGATACCCTCACCCTCCTTTCTGTTTGACTTCTGCTGGAACAGGTATTAGCTTCTCGTATCTGCTTTATTCCTTTGTGCTTTCTTCTGCCTCATCTTCTTATCTTCCCAGGCATCTTTCTGGATATTTTCTTCTGACCTGCAATCCTGTTCATGGTTCCTCTCTACACTAACGTATAAAGATCTGCTACGAAACTCAGACTGAGTTCAGTCTTAGCATGTTTGGTTCTTTTCCAAATGTGCTATTTTTTTTTTTAATGTTACCAGTTCTTTGATACTGCAACTCCTTTTCTCTCTGAACTCAGTTATCATAGTTATTTTGAAATCCATGTCTGCTCTAACTAACCTACAGGACCTGGAGCTGTTTTTAATGCCTAATATTTCACTTGGTTCTCGATTCACATTGGTTTATGCCCTTATGAAACTGGCTGCCTTTGCCTATTTTGAAATACTTGAAAAACTGCTTGTAGAAATCACTGGAAGTCTATAACAGTTTTTTACAAAGATTTTTTTCTTCCTCCAAGGAAACTGGAGCACTAACAAACCAAGAACACCTTAATCCAGGATTGTGGTTTCAAGAGTTCATGGACTGCTCAGACGACTTGGGGTGGGGCTGAGTTCCATGGCAGGGCTCAATGATCTCAACTTTCCCTATTCTTGGTTCAGCCTTTCAGGATTTCCAATGCAAAATACCGAGAAATCCACAGCCTTTTTTTGTACTCCTACCCACGAGGCTATCAGAAGGGCTACACAGTCTTCAGCTTCTTCCACTGAATTGGCAAATGCCCACAGGACACAAGCAGCCCCAAAGAGCAGTCTTATTGCTTTAAATTTTCTTCTTTTACGAGTCTTGGCTAGGTAAGGCTTTACTAATTTATTTTCCTAATATTATCAAGTAGATAGTGTATATTTTTGTTCCATTTTACACCATTATAGGAGGAAGAGTCTTCAATGCTTCATGTTTTCCTATTTAAGGCCTTTTGCCTGTGGCACTCCTGTTCTCTAACTTCTTATTTGTTATGTCTTTGTTTACGTGTTACTTCCTCTGGGAAGCATTTTCCAACCCCACAGAGTAGATCATAATGAATCCATTCAATGTTTCTGCTTTCTCTGTAACAGTGCTCCTCGTTCACCCAAAGCTTTCTGCTCACAGTCCTTTGTTTAACCACAGATCCTAACAGGCCCTTATGGGCAGAATCAGCACTTCTGTGTCCATCTCTATGGACCCCCAGGAATTTGATCTTTAAGGTAAAACAACTGGGAAGAGCTACAAAGGTGTGAAAAAGCCCAGACTATTCACAGATTACAGGAAATTCATAAAAATTTGTTAATTGAGAGATGATCAAGTTCTATCAAATGCTAAATTATAAAATGGTACAAGATTATCTCATTGGGAAAAGGAAACTACGATTTTTTCTCTGACAAGTTATCTGATATTGGATGCCAACTACTTCAAAGTATTCCCTGACATTGAGCCATCAACAATTAATCACTACATTGTAAATACAGTACTAAGAAGGCTTCATAAAAGAAGCCTTACCTAAGGAAAAACTTTGCAAGGACTGTCGAGGAAAAACAAAAGTGTGACATGCCAAGGTATCTTTTATATGCATATGTCATTAATATAGATCTAATATAGATCATTGTATTCCAACCATCTACAGTATACATGGCTTCTCCTTTAAAGCCAGGTCTTTGGCGCCAGAGATTGGTCCCGCCTGATTCTTTGTTGTATTCACAGTGCCTGGCACAGATTTAGAGTCCAGGCGCAAGCAATCCTTCTGCCTCCCTGGTATATAGGGGTTACAGGAGCTATAGGCATGTGCCATTACACCCAGCATGCTTTGATTTTAAGTTCAAACTAATTTAAGTGTATTCTTAAGATTAAAAATAAAATGTTTACTTACCACTGACAGTGTTTTCTGCCATTTGAGGACCTAGGAATGGGACACAGGCCTTCAGGGGAAATAGAGAACACTGAAGGGCAATGAAAAATTGAATGTAAGCAAACAGTGAGCACAAGCAGTGAGAAACTGCTGATGTATGAGGAGAAAGAGGAGACAGAAATCTAGAGAAGCAGTGAGCTGCAAGCATAATCAACAAGTACTTTTCAAGACAACTTTTCACTCAAGCAGCATAATGTATACTGATGCTATGTGCAAGAGTCTGTGTGGGACACTGTCACAAAATGACAGGGAAGTGAGAGAAAATATTAGCTGGATTGTTTATTGAGTATTTTCTAAATGGTGGACCTAGTAGTAAATGTTTGAACAAATAATCTCATTTAGTATTCAAATACTAGGAGGTAGTTACTGATGTTATTACAATTTCTAAGATGGAAAAAAACAAAGATCAAATAAGTTAAACTTTGTCTAATGTCATATTGGTAAACTGGGTCAAAAGCTGAAACTTTTAATCTCAGTGCCAGGTTCCCGTGGTACATTTTTCTGACTTTATTTTAAAGAGAAATGATTTTAGAAAATTGCCTTACATTTCAAGACTTAATTCTTTTCACTTTTTTTTTTCCAGAGCTGAGGATTGAACTCAGAGATGGATTGGTCTCCAGCCATTTTTATTTATTTTTTATTTTGAGACAGGGTCTTGGTAAGTTGCCCGTCCTCCCGAGTGGCTGGGATGACAGGCACGCACACCCACCTGG
Organism: Fukomys damarensis; assembly: GCF_012274545.1. Taxonomy (NCBI): domain Eukaryota; kingdom Metazoa; phylum Chordata; class Mammalia; order Rodentia; family Bathyergidae; genus Fukomys; species Fukomys damarensis. The sequence continues at coordinate 10,036,993 of NW_022900928.1, forward strand.
GGCTCGTTCACTCTTCTTGAAAAGTGAAAGACGGACTGACTCCTCATTTTTAGCAAATAGCATAAAGTACACTCCTATCTGGTATACAAAACAAAACTCCATTTTTCCAATTCTTCACTCATCTTTCCATGAGGACTGATCTTGTCAATGCATGACATGCACATCAGATGTCTGGAAACGCCAGGTACTTGAGGGTTTTGAGAAGACATGAACGTCAATATTCATGACAGTTTCTGTCAGAACACAGTAAATCTGAACAGGGAAGATTACTTCTTTATAGGTCATTACTCCAGGGATAACTGCCTGAACCAAAGAAGAAAATACCTGGTCAAACTCAGTTATCATCACAATTTGATAATGCTAATTGGTAGCCTCTGTGATCAGTCTAGGGAGAGTTTCCCTGACATCTGTAATCAAGAGACCATTATTATTGATTATATGATAAAAAAACCCATTATTATATACATTACTGTGCTTGAATTAGACATTTTAGTTCTGAGTGACTGCTTCTTTTATAACTCATTTGGAACATTTCTGATTTTAATCATGACTCTATACCTACCTAGAATTAAATGAGTAAACTGTAAGCTTAAGGATATCAAGATTACACTCAAGTTGCTTTAGAAGAATTTGATGTTCAAATCCTTTAGAATTAAAATCATATGCTTTCAAATTAGTGTTAATGAAATTTTTAAAAACACAGATTCAGAAGCATTGTTTATAGCATGACTTTTAAAACAGGATCCAGGCACAGAAATCTCTATTGACTAATTTCTTGGGTCCTGTTCAGAAAGTTTTAGATTCTCTAGGGTTGAAAAAGGATAAGAGAAGATCAAGTGGAAATAAACATTCGGTAACACTGAGTGTGCACCTGGATGTTAATAAAAAAAATATTGGAACTAAAGAGAAGCCCTTTGATATCTAAAATAAGAGAAGGCTCCTGTTATAGTTCTCATATCATGCAGAGGCTAAGTCACTTATGGGAAAATTTTCAATCACAATTACTCTGGAAAATCACTCTGTAAGTTACTGCACTGGAGACTAACATGCAATCCACTCCTCAGTAAGTTCAATAAACAACCATTTTCTCAAGCAGTCGCACAAATTACCATTTCTTTGGCCAGGCTCCAGAGCAGATGGTTTTCTGTAGAGTGCCATGCTGTAGGGAAAATATGTATTTTCAAAGACCGGGATCACATGCAGTTTATCTAGATTGCTCAAGTTCGAGAAATACATGTAAGCGGCTAACAACTAAGAAATGGCAGTCGTGCTCATTCTGGTGCACATGTTTACGAAATCAGATGGAAGGCAGAACCATCCATACTACTCAGACTGCTGTGTCTCTCAGACTTTTTTAAAAAACCTGGATGTTTACAGTTAACTTGTATACTTTATGGGGTTTGCTTGACAACCTCAAGAAATAGCACAGGTTAGGACCGGGGATTTAGCTCAGTGGTGTGGCACCTGCATCAGAGGTGCAAGGTGCTGAATTCAATCCCCAGTTCTCGGGGGTGGGGCTGGGAGTGGGGGATAGCACAGGTTAAAAATCACATCCTCCTGCAAAAGCAATTTATCTGAAATAAACTGTTAACATATTTTGTAGGATATTTTTAAAACATCCCTCCACAAAATGTTTTCTAATTTTACTAACAGATGTCACCAGTCTGATCTGACAAGACACAGCATTATTATGCCTACTATCAGTACTTGCATAAATGGATTTTCAAATTCAACATGATCTTCACCTCTGAACTTGTTCTTCTTCCAGCTTTATCTTAAAAGCTAGCAATTCTTCAAATTACACAAGCAAGAGACCCTGGAGCCCTGTTTGCCTCATCCCCCATTATCTAACTCACCCCCAAGTCCTGTCAAGTTTAGCTCCTAGATATTTCTAGGTATGTACAGCAAAAGTATCTTTCTGGAAGTGACTCCATTTCTTTTTTGCTTAATTTGTTCCCCCCAGCACTGGGGATTGAACTCAGTCCATCATACAGACCAGGCACACGCTGTACCACTGATCTATATTCTCAATCTTTTAAAATACAAGTTAGGGTTTCATCAAGTTGCCCAGGCTGGCCCTGAACTCACAATCTTCCTGCCTCAGCCTCAAACGTAGCTGGGGTTATTAGGCATGTGCCACCACATCCAGCAAGACTTATCTGAGCCACTAAGCAGCCTACCCATTAGGTTACTACTCATTCATGCTGGTCCCCTTTTTGTTCTCCATACCATAGCCATTATTTTTTTAAATGTCCCTCTGATTACATCAGAAAAAAAAAGAAAAGAAAAGAAAAGAAAGAAATCACAATCACTTCCCAGTGTTTGAAAGAAACACCAAATAGCTCAAGGTAACAGATGATCTGAAAAGATCTTCACCTCTTTGAACACCATGGTCATGTTCTGTCTGTAATAGGCCTTTTTCACCTGTGAGCATGTTAATTACACATATAAATGGGGTTCAGTGTGATACCTGCATGCATACACTCAGAACGCACTGTGCATATCTGCCACATTTTCTTTCTTTATTCATCTGCCGATGGGCACCTAGGATGATTCTGTATCATCCTAGGTAATGTGAAGAGTGCTGCAGTAACAGGCAGGCATCTCTCTGGTATGCTATTTTCTCAGGATATATACCTAGAAGTGGGCTGGCTATATTTTAAGTACTTAGTCTTTTTTGAAGAACTCTCCATACTGTTCTCCATAATGACCATACTAATTTAATAGTATGTAAGAATTATTTTTTCTCCACATCCTTGTTTGCATATTACTTTGTTTTTTAAATAGCAGCTATTCTAACTGGGGCAAAACAGTATCTCACTGTAGTTTTGATCTATCTTTCTGTGATGGCTAATTATATAGAAGATGTTTTCATTCTTTTGAGAAGTGTTTATGTATTTTTTAGTTGTTAACTTGAGTTCTTTATTTTGGATATTAGCCTTGGTCAGATGAATCACTGACAAATATTTTCTCTTTTCTGTACGTGGTTTCCTCATTGTTGATTGCTTTTTTTGCTGTGCATAAGCATTTTAGTCTGATGTAATTCCGTTTGTTAATTTTATTTTTGTTTCTTGTGGTTTTGGGTACCAAGAAAATTACTGCCTGCACCAATGTCTTTAGGTGTTTCTTCTAAATTTAGATGTTTCTTTTCACAGCATCAGAGTCTCAGGTCTTATCACGTATTAGATCAGGTATTAGATTTTGAGTTTATTTTTGTACAGGATGAGAAAGAAAGAAAGAGAGAGAGAGAGAGAGAAAAAATTTCAACTGTCTGCATATGGATATTCCATTTTTCTAGAACCATTTGTTGAACAGGCTGTCCTTTCTCCAATTATGTGTTTTGTGGTTTTTTTCAACAATCAACCGGAGACAGATGCATGGGTTTATTTCTGGGAAGTCTCTGTGTGTTTTCATGTCAGTATCATGTTTTGTTGCTATATGACTTAAAATCAGGCATTGTGACAGCCTGCTCTTTTCACTCCAGACTGCTTTATTTATTTGGGATCTTTTGTGCTTCCGCTGGACTTTTAGGGTTACTTTTCCAATTTCTCTGAAGAGTGTCTGCTTTTTTACGGGGACTGCATTGGATCTATAGTATGGACATTTTAACGTGTCAATTCTTCCAAGCCATGAACGTGGGAAATTTTTTTTCTTCCTTTGCTGTGTCTTGAATTTCTTGCATCAGTGTTTTATAATCTTCACTGTAGAGCTCTTCACCCCCTTGGTTAAGTTTATCCCTAGGTATTTTATTTACTTATTTTTTAAAGTTATTGTGAATAGGACTGCTTTCATGATTTCTTACTCAGTGTATTTGTTTTTGGTGTATAGAAAAGCTACTGATATTTGTATGCCAATTTTGTATCCTGCTAATTTACCGCATTCATTTATTAGTTCTCACTGTCTTTTAGTGGAATCTTTAGGTTTTTCTATGCCCAGAATCTTACCATTTGCAAATAAAGACAATTAGACATCTCCCTGTCTGTACGCTTTTCACTTCTTTTTCTTGGCTAATGTTCCTGGCTAAAACTTCTACTCTACACTGACTAAGAGAAGCAGTATACACCTGTATTTTGTTCCTAGCTCTTAGAGGAAAACTTTCACAAGCTAAGCTATGTTCAGTTCTATCCATCAAGTTACTGTCCAGTAGATGAACAGTTTCTGGTGAAGGTTTTAACCAAAATATTACATACATGCAAAAGAAAAAAAAGATTTAGCCAATGTAGAAATCACTGTCTGTTTAAATGAACACTTTGTTAAAGCATGCAAGTATAAGATTCACAGATGATTGGGGATGTGTATCATGGTTACAGTGTTTGCCTATTCTGATTTTAATTCCCAGGGTTATAAAACTAAAAACAAAAATAAAAAACCCAAAGAAGTGAGCAAATAGTTGGCATACAGCTCAATGTACTGTTTCAAAACAAACATGTTTGCATAACCAGTCCAGATCAAGATAACAACCACTCAAAAAACCCCAGAACTTCTATCATAGTCCCTCCCTTTCAATCATATTCTCCCCTACAAATGGCAACCACTATTCTAAGGTCAACTGTCATATATTAATTTAGCTCATTTTAAAAATTTAAATATTGAGACTCCGGCATCTGGCTTCCCCCTTCTTTTTTCATAAACATCATATTCATGAAATAAACTCATGCTGCAGCATGCAGTCAAACTTATCTTTGTTTTATTCTAATTCATAAATATGCACATTTACTCATACTAAATTCTGCTGATGACTGGATTATTTGCAGTGTGAAGCTATTAAAAAGAAGGCTGCAAAGCACTTTTTTTTTTGGTACCAGGGATTGAACTCGGGTCCTTGCGCTTGCAAGGCAGGCCACCGAACCGCTGAGCTAAATCCCCAGCCCAAGGCACATTCTTACACATGAAGATATGAATGATTTCTGTTGTGTACTGGTCTCCTACTGAGTGAAATAGCTAAGCCACGGGGTAAGCATGTATTCAGCTCTGTTAGCTGTGGTGGGCTGATGGGCTATATAGAAGCTACTCTATCTTGCTGTGATACCTGTGCTTCATTCATCATCCTTATGTATTTCTTATGATACTATCATAATGAGATTCTCAAAAAACTGAAAAACTTTAAGCCTACAGATAATTATGGAATCTTTTGAGATTTTTTTTTTTTTTTTGGTACCGGAATTCAAACTCAGGCCCTTGCGCTTACGAAGTTGGCGGAACCACTGAGCCAAATCCCTGGCCCAGAATCTCTGAGTTTTTATCACCTATACTGAATGGTAGTCAGCATGTGGCATATTTACTCCATCTATTCTCCCTCTGTTCTTTTTCTGACGAACTACTTGGAAGCAAATGTCTCGCATCATGTCATTTCTTCCCTCCATATTTCAGTATGCCTCTCTAGGAAAGATGGACATGGTCACAGAAAACTACAATGCCCTCATCACACACAACCGAAGTCCCAAATTCCCACAGGGTGAATGAGTAGAGAAGCTTTCTAGCTTGTGACTATACTCCCAGCACCTCACTGCTCTTGGCACGTAACAGTACTCAGAAAACATTTCCTGAGAATGAATGGAAAGACTGAAGTGTTTTCAGCCCAACTACAAAGGATCAGGCTTCAGAGAAAAGCAGAAACGAGGACCATGCTCTAGATCATATGGTCATTAATATAAGAACTCTAAAACCAATTCTAGATGTAGAATAACATAATAAGAAATGCTCTCTCCAAGACATAAAATTTACTTAATGAAGCCTTTTATAAATATAAACCAGATGTCCCACTAAAATCTATGATGCAAGTTCAAGGCACATTTTACTATTTGTAAGCAGCACAGATGTGTTTTAATAATTAGTTTCTTTAGCTCATCAGCTTTGCAAGGTCAAAATTAGGTCACTTTACACCAAAAAGCAGTAAGTGCTGATTTAATACCCAGGAATGGGTTTGGAATTAATAGGTTTGTACTGTCAGAGATTTTTCAAAAGCCTTGAACAACATTTAAAGAACACAACTTCAAGGAAATGAGCTAGTTTTGAAGTGCTTTAACCATTAGAAAAATTTAAAGCTTCACTGAAAAAGTAAAATGAAAACAAAAAGTACTGTGACTAAAGGAACCACTGAGGTTTGATTGTAAATATTTTAAAGTTTCTTTTCATAGCAATTATAGCTTTAAAAAAAAAACTAACTCATAGCGATTTCGACTCTATCCAAAACTAAACATTGGTGCTTCTCAATACTTTTCAACTATTTCTCGAGTGTGTCATTTCTCAAAAGGAAAGCTTACAATTGTGGGCTTAGAGCCAACAAAAACACAATTCTTTCAGATTTATTTCTAATTAAGATGTAGAGAACTATAAGAGACCTTTAGTCTGATGTAACAAGAAGAAAAAACTAGAGATACAACGAGTCTCATTAAAAACATGGGAGAAGTGTGAATGCCAAGAAGTCTAAATAAGCTCTTTCTGCAGGGGAAGAACCTTTCCTTGCTGAGGAGAAACCGAGGACAAATGCCCAGGAATAGGAATTCGGTGTGGACGAGGAGAACAGAGCCAACTCTTTACAGCCAGGATGCAGTATCTCCACGCTCTGGAGTCTGGAGAAGCGCCTGAAGCAGTGGAAGTCCTCTCTGCTGACCGCCTCTCCCTCACAATACTTACTGCCCAGGACAGGACAAAGCTGTGACTGGGCAGTAAAGCAGGATGAGAGGAGGCTTCTAGCAGGCTGTAACCACACAGTTCCATGTTGTCATCAACAGGACCTGACTGCTCAATCTGCTGCATCCCAGAAACTCTCCCACAGAAAGATGCCATTTGTGTCAAGTATCTCAAGAAAACCTATGTACCTAACAACCAACCTTTAGGAGAAAACCGTCTCAAGAACAGGTGGCTCAGCAAGACTCCACTCTTCAGGACATACTTGGAAACGCACCTCACTGTGCTCACCCATCCTCGACCAACAGGTCCACAAAGCCAGGTCCAACCCAACCTGAGAACCTGAAAACTTCCCTCTCCCCTTGGCAAAAAACTCCAATTTTGAACTCCTGCCTCTGAGATATGATTAAGACTAGGAAGGTAGTGGTCTTTGAATGAATGAAGAGAATGTGGCATCTATACATAATGGAATACTATTTGGCTATAAAGAGGGATAAATTTTGAGTTATTTGTAGGAAAATTAATGCAACTTGAAAATATAATGGTTAGTGAATTAAATCAGACACAGAGACTAAGTATTATATGGTTTCTCTCTCATGAGAAATCCAAACTATAAAAGACAGATGGTGGAAAACAGGAAGAACCTTTCCTAATGGAAGGAGAGCAAGAGATGGAAGGTTGGGAAAGGGATGTGGAAAGAACTGGGATGTGTTGTGTTATGTAGCACAATGAACGTAATCATCTTATGTCATAGGTCTAGAGACTCCAGGTAGCTGCAGAGGGACAGGAGGGGATTCAAAAGAATTGAGATGTGTTCAATACATGCATCTACTCCTTCAGGTGTATGTAAACACTATACACTGCGAACATGTACTAATAAAATTTAGAAAAGAAGTTGATGGTCTTCTTTACTGGGCTTCCATGTAATGGTTTTCCCAGAAAGTGGGCAAGAGAGGGCAGATTCTGTATGTGAGATGTGGGAAATGACTGAAAGAGCACCAAGCCCCACCCAGCTCCACCCGGGACCATCAAAGGGGGAGTCCCTTAGCCTAGCTACTAGATTCTGCTCTGGGGGAAGGTTTAGACTGACTACAAGGTCCAGCACAAAAATGTAAAATTATGACATACAAGAATAAACTGGAAAATGTGACCAAGAATCAAAACAGAATTACAGATGGCTCAGGTAATGAGCAAATATACCATAAAAAAGATTATAAATGTGCTAAGGCATCTAGGTGACCAAATTGGTTAAAGGGAAATGAAAATAGGAATTCTAAAAAGAAAAAAAAAGGGGATAATAAAAATGAAAATATTTACTGGCTAACAGAAAGCTGAGAAAAATGATTATCTGACATTTTTCCTCCGGAAAATCCTTTCCTGTACCCCAACCCTTACAGCACTCTGTGTATATCTCAGTACTTAAATTCTTTTATTCATAGTGAAATGTTCTCTGCACCTGCCTCCTCTCACATAAGCATCTTTTCAGGGCAGAGAATTTGTCTATTTTTATGCCCATCTTATACACAAGTACTTAGCACAGAGCATTTAATATTTGCTTAATAAACTATTTGTTATATATATATTTATTAACAAAGATTTAAAAAGTTATGAGTAAAATATAACAAATATCTCTTGTAGATCAATGCTCAAATAAGTTTTATAAAATCCAAAATAAAGGCTCTTATTTAAAGCAGTTAAGTAAAAATATATAAGAAGCTTTGTTTTCTTACTTAATCTACAAGTTCTTCTTGAACAACTTCAGTAAAGAAAAAAATGCCTGGGAAAAGTAACAGTCTCGTCAAATAACATATAAAAATATGTTAAGGAAGTTTATATAAACTGTAAATTGTTTAAAGTCATTTCAGTGTATAGTAATAAAAAACAGAATTAAAAAAATGCTAAAATTAAGACAAAACAATTTAAAAATATCAAATAAAAATACTTTCATCTAATATATATTTCTGTGGACATCTTATCTGATAAAATCATTGTAAGTACTTTTATTTTCAAAATAATTTGTTTTATCAAAACATTATTAATTTAACATATATGTAAGATAACAATAGAAGATGCTTTTCTAAACCTGTGCAGAGCTCATAGATAAATACCAATATAAATGTTGCTGGCACACAAAGTAAGAGCACATTCACAAATGACATGAAAAATAAATTAGAACTCACAAGACAATGCTAGCAAATTTCTCCTGTGGTGTAAGTGAAGGGGGAGAATACAAAAAAAGTTGTTTTTTCCATGGAAGGTTCGAACAACTTGAGAAGTAATCTAAAAATATTATCAGTCTACAGCACACATGCTACTAAAATTAAATCCGAAGGGGCAATTTTTAAATTAGGTGACAAATGGACAATCTCATTAAGAAATACATGATTATGCATATATTTAAAATGGGCTTACCTCCTTAAACATTGCCTATTTTAATGTGTATCTATGCTTCACATTTTAGGCACAAGAAGAAAAGCAGCACTCAGTATATCTGAAGGTTTGTACTTTAAGTGAAGAAATAAATATTTGAATTTGTACTGCTAGCTAAGAAAAGACAAATTTCTTCTTACTTTCCCAAGTTACTTCTCCATCCCTTTACCATGTTTGCTTTTCATTTTTCAGCATCTTAACTAATTTTTCTGACTATGTAACAGGGAAACAGATTTCAATCAGGCATTCATCCCTTCTCATTCTTGTGTTATGGATTAGTCCCTCACATGCAGGGTGGCAGGTCTATCTATTCAAAAGCAGCCCTAAGACCTTGTGTGTATAATAGCTCCAGGAGGCTGGTGAAGAGAGTGTACGATGTTGGTACCGCCCTGAGGAGCATTGCAGAGGTGGAACAGACATGGGTGAGACTCACAAAGCATTAAAAGCAAAAAGCTTCAAGCTTGACTCATGTCATGTCAAGAGTAAATATGCTGGGAAGGAAAGGAAGTTTAAAAGAAATGGAGATCTCAAACAATGCTAAGCTTACTGAGAGATGGAAGAAAAAAATTCATAGATCTTTACGTATGCTGCCCAGAGGGTGAAGTATATGGCTTTGCTCTTTCAATAAATCTGCTAGTCCTGTCTCCGAGGAAGAGTGCATTTTGATTATGCACAGCCTCTTTCCCAGTCCTCCAAACAACCGCTACACATCTGGCTGAAAATTATCAAATGTATCCTGTGTTTATTTCTATATTTTTATTTTTATTCATACTAAAATGTTTTCAGTATCTGTGTAGCATGTTTTAGATTCATATGTAACAAGTTTTTACACATCTAAAATACATGTAAAATTTATAAGGTTTCTCTAGGTTCTTTAAATAGTTTGCATAATCCCACCAATGCGGTTTCTTATTTTTTGGATAAAGAGAAGACATTTTACTTTACAAGTACAATATTATACTGATTTTATCCTTTCCTAGTAAAATGGGAGTATTAGCACTCATTTCAAATGGTTATGAGAACTGAGAGAATGCTTTTAAGGTGACTAGCACCTTACCCAGCACTCCAGTGTCCAACGACTGCTATATATCATCACCAGAAGACAATTTGATCAACTGTGTGACAGAATCATCACAGAAGAGTTAACATTCAACACTACATACTAAAATCTGTCCTTAGAACTTGGCATGCACTCAATAACCATAGAATCTGTAACTGCATTCCTTTTGAGGCTAGTTGTAGAACTGTTAGTGTCAGCGGTGACCAGATACAAACTCCATTCCTACCTACTTTAATGTGGCTCAAACCCCACAACCTCCAATAAAAACTATTTAGCCATGATGAAAATAAAAATGCAAATATAAAGGCACTTTATAAATATAAGGTAGTATAATAGTTTATTTCTAATTTTTATTATGGAACTCTTCAAATGTATGAGGATAAATTAAAGTCCCTACTTATGCACTATTTTCAGTACCAAAATTTTGGTTACAACCTCTGACTTAAATAGACTTCACAATAAAACTAAGCTTTATTTAAGAAGTTTCTTTTAACACTAATCTTCTTGCACTATACCCCAAATAACAGAAAGTAGAGAATGATGATGCTACATATGTGATATGAAACTTTCTGTAGCATAAAACTAGCCTGCTAAAACCACTTCCCAAAATTTACCAATAGGTAGGGTGCCACACGACTCACACTCAGCCAAGCAGATGTGCCAAGTCACAGGAGTCAGGCATGATGAGGGGAGCAAAGGGTGGGGGACAGGATGGCACGCGGGGGTTTGTCAATCTGGAGGAAGCAGTGGTTGTGACACTTAGGAGAGGGCCAGGACATCAGAGACACCTGGGCCCCTGGTGACAGAACCACCATGCTTTCCACGGAAGAGGCAGCTCTGCGGCAGGAAGGTTCTAGGAGTTGTTTCTAGAAGTTCAAAACACAGTCTGTTCCTTTAGACCTCCCAAACTGTCTGAGAATTATCTTATTCCCTTGAATAAATCCTTCTCGATTTAAATAAGCTAACCTAGATTCTGATGTCTGAAACTAACAACAAATCAAACACAATGGAGCATTTCAATGAAAGTCAGTACTTTCCTAAAGTTAAAAAAAATATGTAAAACTAAAACAAAATCATGGTTTTTAATAATCTTCACTGGAGTGTTATACCAGTGCTACTTTATGAGAAAAGGTCAATGAAAACAGATTTAAAATATTATTTAATAATACTGGTGATAGTATAAATAATTTCGAAGAATTCCCTTATAGATTGATCATTTTCATGAAGATTTTCTTTTTAACTTTCAAAGGTAACAATAGCCAAATGTAGAGAAAGTTTAGGACTTAAAGCTGAAATGAATGGAGAAAATAAAACTTTGCTTTTCATTAATTAGCTAAATGAATATCATGATACCCCAAAGTCACAAATCTGGACTCAAAATAATTTAAGTTTTAAAAATTATAGTGCTTGCTTCAGCAGCAAATATATTAAGTTTTAAAAATTATAAAACCAAGCCAGGCATGGTGGCACATGCCTACAATCCCAGCACTCAGGAGGCTGAGGCAGGAGGACTGATGTGAGTTCAAAACCAGCCTGGGCTACATTTGTGAATTCCATGTTAGTCTCAACTACATAGTGAAACCGTCTCAAAAAACCAAACCAAATCAAACCAAACCAAACAAAAACAAATAAAAATAAAAAAATAAAACCAACTTCAATTAGAAGAAAATCACTCAAATTCTCAAAGCACCTTGTGTTGACATCACATGGATATACAGTAATAATTAATGGATCAAAATCAACTGAAACAATTTTAAAGAAACCATAAAATCTTACATGTCAGCCTGAACAAAATATTTAAAATCATCAGGTTAGAGAATCAACATTAACACAATTAATCATTTTTATGTATACTTTTTAACAGTATAATTTTCAATTCAAGTTCCAACTTTTAAGGCTGGATCATAATGTAAAAACCCACAATCAAAAAACTATATAAATATTCACATAATTACTACCTAGGTATATTCCCTCTAAGCAAAGCCCACATTTTATTAACATTCTGGGTCTGGTGATAAAAGATTATCTTAAAATTACTAAACATTTACAAATTACTTAATGGAGGTAAAAAAAAAAGGTTATCAAAATACAGCAATTCTGGCTTCATTGCAGGTACTTCAAATATGTCATTAACCTATGTAACTAATCATTTCATAGAATCATTGCCATTTTTCTTAAAGCAGTTAAATAGCCTGAGTTACACATTACAGAACTCAGGTAACTTGAACAAAGAAACAAATAAATGGCAGAACCAAATGTGAAGCTAGATCTAACTTGTCTTCAAAGATCATACCTTTTCTATCACATCAGGCTCTTTCCTTAAAGAAAGATAAATCAGTAATTATTTTTCATACATGAATATAATATACTCTATCAAATATATATATAAATTAAGTGTTAAGAATTATTGGAAGAAGTAGGATATGAACTTTTGTCTTTGAAGATAAACTAGAATGCTGTTAATTGTAAGATAGGAAATAATAAAAAAAAGAAGAAAAATTATGTTAACCATGTTTTTCTTCATACATTCTCAACTAAAAAGTAACTTTTTAAAAGTCTACTCATCTCTTAAAATAGATCTATTTAATGGAAAGCAAAGGCAAAAATAGGCTGTCAAAGGCAATGGCTGTATTCATTTATCACAAGCCTGGTAATTAATTCATTAGCTTGTCAATCACCAGCACAGCTAGTGAAATTTGTGAAGGGAAGATGAATAGCTTACTGTGCACGTGGATGTCTTTGTGATTTTCAGGGAAAAATCTGAAGAAAACTCCAAATCTGAGATAGATGTTGTATGGCAATCTATATGCTACGCATTAAAAAGGAGAGAAAGGAAGAAATTAGCAAAATATTTTTTAAAAAGAAAAATAATACTTTATGCACAGAAGGATTACTATAAACCAGTGTTTTATAGAATTTCATCATTTACAAACCATATTGGGGATTACTTCCAGATTTAAGGAATATTGGAGCATTACCATTTAATTTTTCTTTACATTACATTAGTATCTTTTACTTAAGACTTCTTGTAAGCAATAATGTATATTAAGTCATGGCTCTGATCTGCTAGTTTTCCTAAGACACACTAAATAAATACTTTCAAATAGAAATGTTTTTCTGAGTTTACCTAAAAATATTTTGCCTGCCACCTGTGGTATCCCTGTGACCTCTGCTATAAACTAACAATAAACACTTTCAGAGGAAATGGCAAGGTGAAACACATACCAATGAGAGAAAAAATGCTATAAAATTCATTTCTGATGCATTTAAAGGTATGTTTACTAGATCTTAGGAAAAAAAAAAAAACACAGTTCAAACAAACAGCAAAACTAGGGCTGGGGGACTGGGGATTTAGCTCAGTGGCACCATGTCTGCCTCACAAGTGCAAGGTCCTGAGTTTGATCCCTAGTACCAGGAAAAACAAAACAAAACAAAACAAAACAACAACAACAACAACAACAGCTAGGGCTAGGGATGTAGCTCAATGCAAAGGCCCTGTGTTCAATCCCCAGAATTACAAAAGGAAAAAAAAAATCACCGAATGTCTTTATTTTGAGATTCTCCCCTGGTTCAAATTCTTCACTTTGGATAGGGAAGAAATTCCCTTTCAGTGATGTGGCCTGACCAGAGGGGGATCCAAAGGCTGCTGAGAGCCTTGAGTACACCGCACGCAACTCCATGAATGCAAGTCACAGAGTGCACACCAGAGGCATTATTCTATGGAAAACCATTTGAGAAAAAATGTAAAGTTACATGTTGGTTTCCTTCATCTGCAGGAAGCCCAGGGAACATAGAACAAATGATATTTACTTAAGTGATTTTTTGTAAAGGTGTGTCTACTTGCTAAAATACCTTTCTTTGCTTTTCAGTTGTAAATTTTCTATTCCAACTATTTACTCATAATAGTTTTGGAATTTAGAGATCGCTAGAGAGAAATTAGCACTAACTTCCCAACTCTTCTCTTTCTGCTCCACCTCAAGCCGAGTTGGTTACAACTGTACACAATCACCCTGAGCCAAAGAGCCCAAAGAAAAGCCCTTCCTTCCGTCCATGGGCCCCAGCGTGGAACAGTCCTGTGTTATCAACCTGTTTTGTTTCTTAAAAACTGAGTGTACTTTCAATCAGCTTGCTCTTTCAAGAAATTTCTTTCTTACTGTTCTATGCTAACCACTTACCAGTCCAATTACTGAAATACAGGATGACCAAAAATTATAAACATTTTGTTAATTTTTATAAGATAACAGGAAATATAGAGACAACAACTTTGTCAGATTTATTCAATATAAGAATCAACTGGCTGAAGTGACACCTGCCCAAGTGATGCTCAGGATAGGGTGTACGGAGCAAATGCTCTGCCTGAGTGATGCTCAGGGTAAACTGTTAAGTGGTTAATTTTAATACTTATTCATTTAATAAATTTAATAAACATTTACTACTTTGTGTAAGGGACAATTATTAATGCTATGAAATTAACAGTATGACTAAAAAGAGGAGACCATATCCTAAATCTAATTGTAAGAAAAGTAAAACAACTGTTCACTGTAAAGTTATTAGCGAACCCATGTAGAATGAACAAAAATTCAAGATAAAACCAGTTTAACATGGTAAAAAGAAAATAATGAAACATAAAAGGAATTAAGAAATGCCAGAACAATAAACGTTAAATTTCAGGGGGAAATTTGTTATAATTGTTTAATCTTAAAGGGCTAGAAGAAATTTGATTATGAAATTCTTAATGAAATATAATATAAATGAATTAATTTGCTGAGGGACGATATATAAAGCCAAGTACTAGTGAAGCAGAGGTGACAATATTGCAGGACTTTTGTTTCATTTAGCCCAAGTAAAGACAAAGGATTCAACCAGTTCAGAGCTGGATTTGAAGGATTATAAAATTGAGTAAAACAAGTTTAAAAACATAGATGAGAATCCAAATAGACAAGAATCAAGTGGTAAAATCACCTTGAGTTATTTCACATTGATTAAAGTTGGAAGGGCACTGTTTTCAAAGTCCACATATAAAATAAATATAGAGTCAGTCCTGTTTCTGCAGTCCTACATCCTGAGACCAGACCAACCTTAAATTCAAAATTTGTATTTTAAAAAAGTTGCATTGTATGGAATATGTACAGGCTTTACTTTTTCTATTATTCCCTAAACAATACAGTATGTTAACTATTTTAACAGCACTGACACTGCAGTAACTATGAGTAATGAGAGAAGAATCTGAACATCTCTGGATTTTGGTATCCACAGGCTCCCCCATAGACAGACCAACCCCCATAGACAGAGAGGAGCAACTACACTCACATCAAATAATGAACTAAGAAAAATGGCAATGCTCTTACTTTTTTAAAAATTGGTAAAACATTTACCTTTATACCACAAGGGTCTGAGATAAGAGTCTTTGGATCTAAAACTTCCACAACCGCTTCTAGAATAACTGCTTTCTTCATGCAGGACATGTTGAAGCCATAGACATTGTCCCAGAAAGCAATTCTATCCATATGTTTACTCACATCGCTCACTGCTACGAGGCTGATGGTGCAGATGTCAGGGTAGACTGCAAACAACACAATGTCCAGTTATGTAGCATCATTTCCTTTTGTGAGAAAATATAATTAAAAAAAGCTAAACATATATAAATGCCAGACCTATCATTGTATCAAGGGGAAATTAATGAAGGTATAGGTCAGGGACATCAATCAAGTTCCCTTTTACAGCTCCTTTAAAACATACCCATTACCACGAAGGTAAAATTGAAATGGGATTCCAATTATGGACTCATTAAAATTATTAAAACAGGGTGATAAAATTATATCACCCAGAATCATACATTTACCAATATTAAAACTTAAAATATGCTGACTTTAAAAAGTCAATAAATCTTTACTTTATATATTCCTCTAAAAATTCAGAAAGAGGCCAATCATTCAAATAGATATGTAGTACGCAAAGCATCAGGCTGGGGATTTAGCTCAGTGGTTCCAGCGCTTGCCTTGCAAGCACAAGGACCTGAGTTCAATCCCCAGTACCAAAAAAAAAGAAAACTTAAACATAATAAAAGTATATCTTGCTAAGTATTCATCAGCAGTTATTCTTGTTAAATAAACTCATGAGAAGCCACTGTCAGGGCCAGGGATTTAGCTCAGCGGTTCGGTGGCCTGCCTTGCAAGTGCAAAGACCTGAGTTCAATCCCCGGTACCAAAAAAAAAAAAAAAAAA
>NW_022900928.1:10053592-10075729 GCF_012274545.1 Fukomys damarensis
AAAAAAAAAAAAAACAAAACAAAAACAAAAACCAAATATGAAAAACAAAGCATCAGTAAAATTTAATTCTATACTTTTGTGGAAGGCCAGTTCATATTACCCTCTTACTCTATATAAAAGAAAATATTTGTGAACATTACGAACATGCCAGCATATGTGCCAGTCTAAAGTCTGTGGCTGCAGGTCCCTACCCTCAGAAACTTAGATGACTATTACTAAAAGAGACAGCACAAAGTATTACAGGAGCTCAAAGCAAAATGAGAGAATTCAAACTTACTGGAAGCCAGGGAGCAGGGCTATTATGTAAGGTAAGAACTGAAGCCCCAGCTGGGAGTGGGGAGGAAAGAGCCTTTCAGGAAGAGCAGGGTGCACACAGACTCACAATTAATAGAAGCCATGGCCCACAGACAGCCCAGGCAAAGATAAGCAGTGAGATATAAAACTAGAAAGGCACCTGATTAAACTATATTAGTAAATCAGACTTGACTTTAATAATAATCCAGCAAAAAATTAAAAACAGGGTAGCAATTGGGGCTGGGGATTTAGCTCAGCACTTCGGTGGCCTGCCTTGCAAGCGCAAGGACCCAAGTTCAATCTCTGGTACCAAAAAAAAAAAAAACCAGGGTAGCAACACAATCAGATTGTAGTTTTAGAAAAACCACTGGGAATGCAAGGTTCAGAATGAATGGGAAGGATGCAAGACTAAAACTGAAATAAAGTAAGAAATAGTTGTAGTAGTTCAGCTGATCAGAGTCAGGCTGACAGCTATGGGACTGGATAGGAGACGTTATTCGGGGATATCTGGGAGGCAGGACTCACAGGCTGGCTGTGGAGGTTAGAAGAGTCGAGGATGAGCGTCAAGCTTTAGCAAGTGGACAGTCTGTCCTACCAATAAGATAGTATGGAAAAACATAGGCAGATTCAATAGGAAAACGAAAGTTTACTGCTTATGGCACAAGCAGATAAAAATACTCAACAAGGAGCTGAAACACAAGTCTGAAATCCAAAAGGGATGATCTGGGCCTGAGACATAACTTTGGAGCGACGGGCCTGCAAACAGAGAGGAACGTAATGGGGGCCACAAGGCCTAGGGAGAGCACACAGTGAGCACCAGAATTTATGGGACACAGAGAAGAGGGAGGCAAGCTGAGCAGCTGGTGCCCCAGAAGGAAGAGAGCCAAAGAGGAAAAGTGCTAGGAGAGTTATGGAGTAGTGATCTAAGAAGAAACTGCCAACAAGATTCTTTTGTAATTTGGTTTTTTAGTCGTACAGGAGCCTCAGGCACGCTAGCAAGTCCTCTACTATGGGGACACATCCCACCCCACAGGTAAAGGCTGGATGATATGGAACTTCTTGAAAAATACTGTTTCTTATTTTTTGAGACTAATAAATAAGAAAATTAGTTTTTTTCCTTTGAGTATCTGAAATAGCAACTTTTAGGAAATTCATGGAATACAATAAATATATTGCTGAACCAACCAAGAGCAAATATAAATGTAAGAAAGAAATGAAGAAATTGTCACAAGATTAAGCAGACTTTATTTAAGCTGCAAATACCCTCTCTTTCCCCCAAACTTTATTTTTATCTACTATCCTGGAAATTTTATTATTTAATAACTACAGCACTCAATTACCTCCATAAATCCCATTAAGATCTGCAGGCATCAAAGCAAATCCTTCAAGATCTAACTCTGAGATACTACCCAGAAAAAATACCTAGTGCTATGTCAGTGACAAGGTTCTCAAGTCAGTACAACAGAGCTCGAGAAGGAAGGGCCAGCTGCCCTGGGCCAGAGTGCACAGCCACGGAAACCCAGTTACTTCACCTTCCTTCGCCTCCAAACAGGTAAAGTCCCCCAATCAATACAAGTTCTTCAAAGTAACTCATTTATTATGGGAAATGCCGACCAGCAATAGGACCAACTACAGGAAATTATGTTTAATTTCCTAGAGCAGATCCTTATGAAGAAAAACACTGTAAAAGAATAAGAATCCTGAAGCACTTAGCTATTTGGCTAACTTCTGGATACATCTTTTCTTGGCCCCAATATGGCAAACATAGAGGCATTCCCACAGGGTGCCCTGAAATTTCATGCTTAAAGAGAAATACAGTAAGAGCATGGCGGGAGGGTTAACAAATGGTTTTTTGTAAAGTTACTATTTTAGGTTTTGTGGGCCATATGGTTTTGTTGAAAGTACTGCTTTCTGCTGCTGTTGGTGTCATACACAATAGATAAACAAATGAGCATGACCGTGTTCCAATAAAACTTTATTTACAAACAGGAAGGAGTCCAGATAAATGACACCCTTGATAGAGATGAAAGAAATGTACCACACAGCTATTATCAGGACCACCAAACTGCCTACCTCAGCAAGTGCCACTCATGGCATAGTTCAATGGGAGCTCAATATCCTGCCAAGGACTGCACATTCAAATTATTTTACATGGTTCATAAAGCTCTACTTTAGAATATTATTAAAATTTTAGCAGAAATTTTTAATGTCATAAATCTCTACCAGGTTTGGCAAACAGTGGACCATGGATCCAGTTTCTTAGATGCTTTTGTAAATAAGTTTGATTAGAATACAGCCACATTTATGTGTTTACATATTATCTGTGGCTGTACTATAGCTGCATAGCTGGGACCATGAAACTGAAAATATTTACTATTAGGCCTTTTACAAAAAAGTACGCTGATAACCTGGTTTGATATCAAACAATATGATGTATTAGTTATACCTCTAATAAAGATGGCTTTTTCACATTATGTTCTGGAAGTTATAAATAGTTTTGAAACAATGCTGGCAATAAGACAAAACAAACTAAGGAGGAATATGACTATACTTTTTCTAATGTCAAGGTAAATTTTTAAGCTAATTTTATTTCATAAAGATACAAAACAAAATTCTTACATTTTAATACGTAAAAATAAAACTACTTTTATGCCTCAGTAAGATCCATGGATATTATTCACAAAGAATTTGTAATCAGCGTTATTAGGTCAATTTGGATCTATATCCACCTCTACACGGCTGCCTAAATTTTGGGCCTCCGGCCAAAATCCTGACTAATCTTTTATCTTTAGATTTTGACACATTTGTTATTAGATTTTTGTCAGATAGAAATTATAATTAAATAATTATTCTTGCTTGTAGGTGAAATTAACAAAATGCTGATTGAACAAAAGCACCCTCTTAACAGACTATTTAGAAATTCATGGCTTTGACATCTGTGTCCTTCTCGACTCACTGCCCAGAATTCATCTGTCACTAGAATACCTCACATGGTGAACAGACAAGGATGGGAAATCCTTTATCCCTTTGGAACGCCTCACAAACTTTTGAATACTAAAGGAGAGTACTGAGATGCATAAGAACATGATTCCTCATAAACACTAGTATCACCACTTGTATATAAATAACCACACAGTAAAAATATTACAAACATGAGTAAAAAAGTGTGCTTTTCTTAATATATATGAGCAACAGAAAGATTCTTGTCAATAATCAATGATAGCAAAATACTTGACACGTATTATCAGAAAACGCAGTATCAAGTCGCCAAATTGGCAGATAAGTGGGAGTCACTTAACTACTTTACTTTATATAAGGAAATCTCTGAAACTGAGCAATACTTATGGAAATTAGATGCATTTGTTCATCATTAACTTACAAATAGCAAGGCCCACTACAGCTTAGCTAAACTAAGATGTAACTGCAATATGCTCTGAAAAAGTATATACTGAAAAGTAGAACATGGTACCACTGCAATATTACTGAACAGCACCGACAAAATAAATGTGAAAAAAAAACAGATCTGAAGAATGTAGATGGTGAATTATGAAAATATTAAAAATCTTTAAGTCCTACTGCAAAAATATGTTTTTCAATATGCACAGCATATTTCATATTTTTCAAATACAAAAAAGGGAAAGAAGAACTCCATCTTCCTAAAATAAATAGACATTTGTTGGAAGAGAAAGGAGGACAAAAAAGCAGACTGAAAAGACCTGAGGTTAACAAAATTGAGGAAAATGGAAATGTTCATCCTAACTTATTCTGCTCTGAGTGAGGGGATGAGATGACAGTGCAAGAAACACTACAAATGAAAGCAGCCAAGCAGAAATGAGGAAAGAGTAATATGTATCAGATAATTTCCCATGTAGGTAGACAGAGAAATAACAAGAAAAGTACATTCGCATATATGGAATTCATAGCAGAAGAAAATTTTTATTAGCACAGATCAGATTTTCCAAAACCAACTGCAATGGGAAGTCCTGGGGAGAGACAGAACTGCGAGTGCATGCTCTCCCTTAGCCACTCTATTTCCTGCCCCTCTGAACAGTGTGTGTGGTCCTCTGTGTTAGGACGCAGGGCTACTTTTTTATAGAAGCAGGAAAGGACAGAACCCTGCTTTTCCTACTTCCCTTGCAGGTTAGGACAGGACCACAGCTCCACTAATGACACAAACCAAAAGCTTCTAATTTTCAGAGGCAGCAACGTCTACTTGCAATGATATCCGAAGTGTTACCTGTCTGGTAGTGTCTAGCATTAAGGCACTAATGCTAGAAATCCTGTACAGTAATTTTAGCATTTTTCCTAGCTGGATACACAGCTTTTTATTTAGCCTGCTTTTCCAATTCCCACACAAACTTTGTAACCTACTCTGCCTTTAATAAATTATTTTTCTATTTAATATGGTGGGTTTTTTTTTTTTGGTCCTGGTGTTCAAACTTAGGACCTTGCACTTGCCAGGCAGGCATGGCACCACTGAGCTATATCCCCAGCCCTGGACTTTTATTTCTTGCAACAAGAACTGAGTGACATCAACAAAAAAACATTTAAATTATTAAGAACAGGACTCTTCTAGATTTTGGTTCAAAACAGTCTGACGTGGTACCCAAAAGTCAACATTTTTTAACCTAAAGCCTCCAGCAGTTGTGGTCTTTATCAAAACTAATGAGGAAACAATGTTACAAAATAATTACTACAACTTCTGCATTACATTGGACAATCAACCCTCAAGTTCTTGACAAGTGTACCCTGAAGATGTATACATCCTGAAAGCTCCCAAAAGACATATGAGTTTATTTCTAAGTACAGGGGAGGGTGCTCAGTATGTGTACAATGAAAATACTCTTCTCTAGTAACATGGAAGATTTCACCATCAATGCGCTCTTTTCTTCTGTAAAAATTATAATTTTACAAACTATTACTAGTTTTGAGGCAGTTTCAGAGAAAAAAATTATTTCTACAGGTTCCTAACAGAGCATAATTTCAATTTGTTCCATTTTTGCACATGCTACTTGGATTAATTAAAGTGCAGTTGGCGAGGCCTCCACAGTGAATTAACTCTCCCCGTCATATTAGTAGAGACTTTGTGGGGAAGTTCTTTGAAAATAGGTCAATACCTCATATCACTTTCAGATTATTCATTTAAATCTGAATGGACTCACTGTTTCCTCTTTTACTCAAAGGGTTACAGGCAACAAAACATTAAAATATATATAGTATAGGGGCCAGGAAATTAGCTCAGTGGCACCATGCCTGCCTCGCAAGCCCGAAGTCCTGAGTTCAATCCCTGATTCCACAAAAAAAAAAAAAAAAAAAAAAAAAAAAAAAAAAAAAGGTATAAAAAGGCAGAAGCAAAACTATCTGCAAATGACTCTTTACATAGAAAATTCTAAGATATCTATAAAACTACTAGAGAAACAAGTAAACCTAGCAAGATCACAGTCTACAATAATTTGTATGTTCATATCAGCAGTCAATTGAAACATAAAACTAAAAAAAAAATTTGGTAAGAATGACAAAAATTTTAAGCATTTAAGAATAAACTTAAAGGATGTACAAGATCCTTATATTAAAAACTGTAAAACAGTATCAGGAGAAATTAAAGAAATGAAGACCGGGGATGTAGCTTGGTGTTGCGCCTGTCTGGAAAGCTCAAGGTCCTGAGTTCGAGCCCCAGTACTGTGGGTGGTGTGGGGATTGGGGGAGAAAGAAATGAAAAAAATACATGGGTTTCATGGGCTGGAAGATTCAAGATCACTAAGATGCTGATTACCCCAAAATTGATTTATTCACTCAACCTCATCGTAGAAGTCTTTTTATAAAACAGAAACTACCAGATTCTATTTTTTTAACCTTTCCACCATGATGAAATTGCCAAAGCAATTATAAAAAGAACAATCAGGACTTAGTAGAAAGCTACAGTAATTAATCTACATTTAACATGACTTACTGAAATCTATAGTATACAATTTATTTTGTAAATAAGTCTTTTTTTCCTTTTGGAGATCAGGTTGGCTATGTTGCACAGACTGGTCCTGAACTCCTGAGTTCAAGGAATCTTCCTGCCTCAGCCTGCAGAGTGATGAGACTATAGGGAACAGAATTTGCTTAGAAAAGCCAGCTCCTCAATTATATGAGATGTCATATGGAGTTGTGCCTATACAAGGACTTTTTATTTTCTTCAACTCATCACTTCAAGAATTACTAAGGCACTGTTCTAATTATTAAAATTTTATTATATGTTTTAATATTTGTTAATACTACTCCTCCTGTAGTATCACCTATCCCAAATACTGTACCTTTCTATTTCAAAGATTTTTTGCCATTCTTCTTTGCTTGCTTTTTCATATAAATTTTATAAAGAGCCTGTTTAGAAAAGCCTGCTGGTGAGGATTAGAATTTTTAAAACTTTACCGTATAAAACATTCCAAATTTATTTTAAAAATAGAGAAGAGCACACAGCAATTAATTCTTATGTACCTATTTACCTTCAACAACTATCATTTTTGGATTCTGTTACACTTTAAATCATTTTGGGAGAAACGACATCTTTATGGCACTTATTCTTTCTACCCCAGAACATGGTGCTTCTTTCCATTTATTTAAATCTGCAAGATCATTCAGTGGTGAACGTGCACATGTGAGTCTTGTTGAGTTTTAAATATATCACCTGTATTTTTCTAAAAACATTTCAGATATCTATGAGGTAGAAATATGATTTTGATCTTTAAATCTAAGCCCTGTTATACAATATTTTCACTCCAATTCCTCTTTGCTGTTTTCATTTTGTTTGGACTTGTCTAAATATCCATCCAAATTTAACTGTTGTAATTTAAAAAATAGTTCTACAAATGAATATAATTGGGTATTCTTTTGTGATGTAAAACTATTTTCCCTTTTTTGACTGTGTCATCTTTGACTGTCATTACTGATGTTAGGAGATAAAGAAGTTAGGTAAAGTTGTCATTATAAAGTAAGCTATTCAAGTGAAAACATGGAACTTCATATCTATCTATAAAAATAATACAGGGAAAAGGGTTGGAGGATGTAACTCAGTGTAAAGTGATTGCCTAGTGTGTACAAAGCCTTAGGCTTGATTCCCTAGCCCTAACAAGAGATAAAAATACACAAGGAAAAAGTGAAAATCCATGTGACAAACTGCTTTTCAAAACAGAAATTAAGTATGAAAATAGAAAATATTCATGAACAAAAAATATTTAACATATGAATAAATGTAAAAGGGTTAAACTCACCTATTAAAAGGAAAGAAACACTGAAGTTGGAACAATACACAGGAGATTAACATGGCATGCTAGGCAAGCACTCTACCACGGGCCTACATCCACATTAATGCTTGTATAGAGAAGGTCTTCATCTTCGTCTAGTAGTTTACAATTATAACCTTGTATAACATGTTCGGTTCTCTATTTCCAGCATTATTTACTATTTGCCATGAGTAAAGATACAAGGTATTTCCTGTCCTCCCCTTTTCCTTCTCTCCTTTTAAGTTGCACTCACATTTTAAAACGACAGCTGTATTGATAATGATGACCAAAACAGAGGTGGGCATAGAGTTAGCAGTTTTAACATGTTTTTCAGAAAAGTTAGGAATCAAATTATATCATAATACATTTGACTGGAATGAGGTGGGAATTGCTATTTCATCATTACTCTTTTTGTATGTGCATGAAAATGCACATTTTTGGTTTTGTTTGTTTAATGAACCCCCAATCAAGATACAGACAGGACCTATCACCACAAACCTCATTCACTCAATTTTTGTTTTCTTTTTTGTGATATTGGGGATTGAACCCAGGTCTTCCATATATTAGGCAAGTCCTCTATTGCTGAGCTACATCCTTAGCCCTTATCTTTTCTTCCAGCTTTAATTGAGTTTATTGGTACATTTTAGGGATACAGTACAGTTACATTCATTGTTGGGATCTTGTACCTCTATATGACAAGTCTTGATTCTCATTTTTTCCCCTTACCCCTGCCCTCCCTTATTTATTCAGTTTAGTAAACAGTATCATTTTAATGTTAGCTTTGTAATTTTAAAGGTGCTTCTAATTCCATGACTTGATCTGTCAACTTTAAATGATATTCTAAAACACCTACTATTAAAGACATAGCAATTAAGTCACAAACACTTCTGCATCCCCTACCCAAATTTTGTTAGATTTCCTATTGGAATAAAACACTTACATTCCATATCACTATCTGAAAATACATGTTTTTACCTTAACTCTAGTTGCAAAAATACCCACTGGTCATAATTCAGACATATTCCTACTTTTCCTCCTCACCTCTGGGTTGGTTGAATGTTAAACACTACAATTCCCGACATACAATAAGTGCATAGTAAATTCTAGCTAGAAAAAGTAGCAACAGCCTTTAGTAAATCTGCTTTCATTAAATTATGTTTGTTAATAATAGTAGTGGTAATTGAGTACCTTCTCTAAAGTGCTGTGGAACTGCTGGGTGACAATAGGGATGATGAGATAAATATACTTTAACATATAAGTTAGCATTCTCATTTAAAAAAAATCAATGCAAGTTATATTTTGCAAAACTCAAGTTACTAGATGACTATGTTTTATAAAACCTTTATTCTTTCTATTTCCTCTCTTGTCTCTGTATACGCGCACACACATACGCCCCTCAGAAACAGAGAGACACACTGAATGTAAGTTCATGTAGAAATAAATCATAGACATGGGCATGCTGTGCACGACTGTAATCCCCGCACTCTGGGGGGCTGAGGCTGCAGGATCACAAGTTTGAGTCCATCCTGATCAACTACTTTCTGAGACCCTGCCTCATAATAAACATGGCAGAGAATGCAGCACAGTGCAAAGGCCCTGGATTCAATTCCCATACAAAAAAAGAAGAAAAAAAAAAGGTCCCATTATATTGATGTGGCCCTTCTCTCATAACTCAATCATTTTCTAAAAGCTTCACATTAGCAACTGCTTAGTAAACCTTCCTTTCAAAACGACATGACAAGAATGAGCACCTAAATCAGGCACCATCACATACACAAATGGGCTAAACCATTTCATGCTGTTCATCGTTGACATTTTCCTCTTGATTCTATTAACAAATAACATTGAACAGTACCGCTCAGAGCAGTGAAATGATGACTTCTTCTCAACATACCTCCAGATTACCTTAGCACTAATATCAGCTATCTAAAAATATGGAGCAAAGGAGCTTTAGAAGCCTCCCTTTTTTCTTTCTGATAATGAGAAATAGTCCTGCCACGGTTCACGATGCTGTAGGTTCTTAATGAATTTCACCAAGAATTCAATTTAAATGTAATAAGTTGCTGGCAGTTCGTCAGTAAGATCAATGAATACCATTCAGGGAGGTAGGGAAACACTTATCTGAATCTTTCTTTAGAACTTCATAGAAAGAGACAGATTGTACTTTACTAGTGAAATAAAATTAAGTGAAAACATGAATACTGGAGTTAGGCAGATCTGAGTTAAAAAAGAAAAATCAAGGCTTGGCCACTTAACAAATGTCATTCAGGACAGTTTTATGAAACTGTTACTATGATTCCAGAGGGTTGTTGATGAGGATTATATCTAATAACAAAGGTAGAGGATATTATTTGACAGTTAGTAGGCAATCAACAAAAAAACCAAATCTCTATAATTACAGAAATATACAGCCAATTGTAGAAGGGTAAAACATATCTAAAAATTCTAGCCAGGATCATGGCAGAGATCAGGAACATATCTTGAAATTGTTGTAGAAAATATACCAAGGAAATAGGCACATTTTGAAAAAGAAAAGCAAACTCATTTAAATGGTATTATAAAAACAACTCTACTGTTCTGGAGAATTCTTCTCTGTTCTTTATGTTTTGGGCCTTACTGATTTTTCACTGTACCATAACTGCCAAAGGAATTCCACCGAATATTAACAGGCAGGAGGCACAACTACGGTCAAGGACTTGGTCGTTACTTGAACTTCACTCTTCCTTTCCATCTACTTCCAGGTAACGTTCACCACCTGTCCTCACACAATGAAAACCCCTCAGACAAGCAAGGTGTAGGGAGGGATGAGTGAAGGGGACAGGTGGGATTTAACTCAGTCCAAAGGATTCAGCTCAGCCAACACACCATGCTGCTTATCCTGCTCCAGAAGCTGTGGAGTATGCTGAAGTGATGAAGGGGAACAAACATAATCCTTGAGCCTCAGACATTTGTTCAACAGAAGGCCTGCAAAACATACTCTCCTCAGGGCTAGAGATTTGGCTCAGTGGCGCTGTGCGTGCAAACATACTGTCCTCTGAGGATGCAGAGTTAATATGATAAAATGTTTTCTACAGACATGAAAAAACCTTCCCCATTTACTGGGGACTATTTATGTACTTGTGGGGTATATGGTGCTTTAAAACCTTTCTGGAAAGCAAGAAGACACTGTTTAAACATTATCATGAAATGACAGAGAAGCCAGCTTTATACACTGAGTAAAATCACAAACATCTGCTATTAAAGTGAATAATTTCCAACTTAGCATGAAATATGCTATTAGAAAAAAAGCAAATAAATGACACAAGAATTAAAAATGAAAAGTCGCTTCTTTAAATTTTGATTTGAATATTAAAAATCTTCCAAAATCTAGTTTTTTAAAAAATCCTTCTAATAAGTATTCTTGAAAATACCATTAATTTGGAGTTTTGTGTACCTTATGCAATGTTCTGCTTTTAACAATACCCAGATGCCTTAACATTTCTTCTAACGGAAACATCTTTCACATCTATTAGGAAGTTTCTCAGTGATGCACAGTTTATTTGAAATTCAAAGTTTAATTTGGTTCTACCAGACTAAAATTAGAATGTTAACAGTAAAAGTTTATACTTACCTGATCCTCCTTTTGCCAAGTACTTGTTCTTTGCATAAAGGACAGAATCTAACATAGACTCAAAAAGAAGAAAATATCCCTGCACAAGAAAGGAAAAAAATAAACTTTAGAAATGAGTGTTTGCAAGTACCTGGGCTCTTTTAATATTATATACTAATATAACAATTATATATTCTATGCTTCCACCATATAATATTTTACAATGTCTGAATTTTTTTGTAGGAATTTCACCACTTAATAATCACTAGCAAATGGGGACAGGGTATAAAGTGGACCTAAAAGTCTATTTGGTAATTATACTGAATCTTTTCAACCTGTGTTCCACTTTCCAGACCACTCTTTCTTCTTTAATAAAAGGAAAATGTCAGATAGAAACTGTCAATAAACCTGTAACTCCCTGAGATGTTGCAATTATTAATCTACAGCAGCAGTTCTTAAGTAGATTTTGTTCCTGGGGGAACATTTGGCAACGTCTAGAGGCAGTTCTGTTACAGGCGAGGATGGGACTTGGGTGACGCTATCAGCAGGCCTGGGAAGGGCCAGGATCGCTGCTGAACACCAGCCAGCTGGCCACACAGTGACCTGTCCAAGATGGCAATGACTGAGGCCGAGAATCCCCAGTCTAGAGCATGGTTTCCCAAAGAGTTTCCTGCCCAGTGACTTTCTGACAAATATACTTAGTCAAAGAGGTTTAAGAAACACTAGATATTTTTTATATCAACATAGTATACCATCTGCTCATAGAGATTCACACATTAACACACTACAATTTCTGAACAGTGCTAACAGAAGGCTAACAGTGCTTAACTGAAGGCCACCCTCGCCTTCTCTCCTGGTACTGAGGACTGAACTCATAGCCTTTGCATGGAGCTACTACACAACCGGCCCCTTTAAAATTCTGAAACAGGATCTTGCCAAGTTGCCCAACGTGAGTTTGAACTTGTGATCCTCCTGCCTCAACCTCCCAGACTGCTAGGATTACAAGTGTGTAACCACCGCACTTGGCTTGTTGAATATATATCAGCCAAGAATTATTCACTGTTTGATCACATTTTAAAAAAATTAACATCTATCAACACATCGGTACACTAGTGTTGCTTGAAATACAGTTTAGAAAATATGACTCTGGTATACAGTAGATTTTATAGTAATTAATTCTTTTTTGTGAAAAGATAATCACAGTATCAATGAAACGGAAACCTGTTATAAGTGTCGCAGATACACTAATTTGTCACTAGAGCTACATTCCAATAGTACTATCAGTTTCCAAAAGATATGACAAATCATGACTGAGACATCCATGCCCATTTTGGTATTTGTCAGCCTTTTGGAGCCTGCCCCTAGGCCAACCACAACAGGCAGGAAGTCAAGTGCTCAGCACGGAGGTCAGCAAGCAACACACTGCACTTCGTCTTCAGCTAATAAGGAGTTGAGGTTTTTTTCTTGCTGTTCTAATTTAAAGCTGTTCTCATCCACTCATTTGTTCTGTGCTTAAGTTACTGTCTGATGAGATAAATACCATACAATATTCTTAAACCACATGAAGTTATTTTAAGGATTTCTCCAGAACAAGATAAATCTGCAAATTCAGAATGGATTCTCTTTACAGAAGATTAACAGTAAATTTGAATTTATAAAAAATATGGCTCATAAGCTTGAATCATTCATAATGGAACCCAATTAAATTGATATCAATTGTACCTTGGTAGCACCTACCTACCCCCTACCCCACATCAATTCTCTGAGGAAAAAAATAACTGCCTCCAAAGACAGACTGCTCAACAAAGATTATGTACTGAAATGTTTGCATTAGGAAAACTAAGGGTTTGGTGGAAATTTTTCTAGATAAACAGTAATATGCTAAACTCTTAAAAGGGAGTTCATCATATGATCTGGGTGCTTACAGAACCTGTAGAATTTGTGGAATTCACCTAAGAAATTTTTATCCATCTGATTTATGAACACAAATGCTTATAAATAGATATTTATCAATTGATTAAAGTGAATCATAATCTATGCCAAGGAATTACTAAAAGGGGGCATGTACCTATTGACACATTTGGTAAAACATACCAAAAG
The DNA here is from genome assembly GCF_012274545.1 of Fukomys damarensis. Classification (NCBI taxonomy): domain Eukaryota; kingdom Metazoa; phylum Chordata; class Mammalia; order Rodentia; family Bathyergidae; genus Fukomys; species Fukomys damarensis. The sequence goes on from NW_022900928.1 coordinate 10,066,841, forward strand.
GGTAAAAAAGATGGTTATTTGCATGACTGTTGGAATTTTTTTCCATTAAGTTCAATGGTACATTTTAGGTAAACAATACAGTTACATTCATCATTGGGATCTTGTACCTTTACATGACGTATCTTGGTTATTTTTTTCCATTTCCCTGCCTTCCCTTCACCCCCTCCACCCTTTCCTATTTACAAAGACTTCATTTCCATTTTTTCCTTTTCTCACATTTTTTCTTTTCCCTTCTTACCTTTCCCCTACCCCTCCTAATTCCCTACTCCTTTAGACATTTTCTTCCCATTACTTAAAATCAATTATACAGTTTAATCCTTATTTACACTTTTTCACACCACAGAAACTATTCAATATTTACACATATATCTTATTATTCACTTATTATTTTACTTAAGAGTATGGCCTCAATGTGCATCCATTTAGCTATAAATCTCTCTAGTTTCTCATTCTTTATGGTTGGATAGTAGTAATCCATTTTATAAAAAAACAAAACAAAACACCACATCTTCTTTATCCAGTCTCCAGTTGATGGGCAACTGGGCTGTTTCCAAGTTTTAGCTATTACAAACTGTGCTGTTATGAGCATGGGTGCACATATACCACTGTGGTATGATTCTTTTAATTCTTTTGGGAAGATACCCAACAGAGGAATACCTAGTAAACAATAGTTACATTCATCATTGGGATCTTGTACCTTTACATGACGTATCTTGGTTATTTTTTTCCATTTCCCTGCCTTCCCTTCACCCCCTCCACCCTTTCCTATTTACAAAGACTTCATTTCCATTTTTTCCTTTTCTCACATTTTTTCTTTTCCCTTCTTACCTTTCCCCTACCCCTCCTAATTCCCTACTCCTTTAGACATTTTCTTCCCATTACTTAAAATCAATTATACAGTTTAATCCTTATTTACACTTTTTCACACCACAGAAACTATTCAATATTTACACATATATCTTATTATTCACTTATTATTTTACTTAAGAGTATGGCCTCAATGTGCATCCATTTAGCTATAAATCTCTCTAGTTTCTCATTCTTTATGGTTGGATAGTAGTAATCCATTTTATAAAAAAACAAAACAAAACACCACATCTTCTTTATCCAGTCTCCAGTTGATGGGCAACTGGGCTGTTTCCAAGTTTTAGCTATTACAAACTGTGCTGTTATGAGCATGGGTGCACATATACCACTGTGGTATGATTCTTTTAATTCTTTTGGGAAGATACCCAACAGAGGAATACCTGGGTCAAATGGAACCTCCAGTCCAAGCTCTTTGAGGTATCTCCATAGTGATTTCCATAGTGGTTGCACCAGTCTGCACTCCCAACAGTGGAGAAGGGTTCCTTTCTCCCCACAACTCCGACAACATTTGCTATTGTTTGATTTCTTGATAGCAGCCATTCTTTCTGTTGTAAGGTGAAATCTCAGTGTTATTTTCATCTGTATCTCTCGGATGACCAGTGATGTTGAACATTTTTTCATATGATTATTTTCTGCTTTTACTTCTTTGTCTGAGAAATATGTTCATTTCAGATGACCATTTTTGAATTAGGTCTTTACATCTGGGGGGAGTCTGATATTTTTTAAATTCTTCATATATTCTAGATAGTAGTCCTTTGTCTGAAGAACAGCTGATAAAATTTCTTTCCCACATTGCAGATTGTCTCTAAGCTGCTGGTGGTTTCTCTTGCAGTTCAGAAACTTTTTAATAAGAAGACATCACACCTGTTGATTGTCTGTGCTAGTTCCCATGCTACTGAGGATTTGTTCATAAAGTCTTTTCCTATGCCAATATCTTTAAGAGTTCTACCTATGTTCCAGCAAGTTTAGTGTTTCTGTTTTAATATTTAGATTTTTAATCCACTTCAATTTTAGTTTAGCACATGGTGAAAGATATGGGTCTAGTTTAATTTTTGTCAGGTTGAAATCCAGTTTTTCCAACACCATTTATTGAATAGGCTATCTTTCCTCCAGTGAGGCTCCTTTGTCAAAGATGAGGAAGCTGAGTATGTCTGGAGTTGTTTTTATATCTTCTAATCTATTCCACTGATCCTTGGGTCTGTTTCTTTGCCAGTAGCATACTGTTTCTTTCTTTTCTTTTTTTTTTTGGATACCGGGGATTGAACTCAGGTCCTTGCACTTACAAGGCAGGCAGCAACACCACTGAGTTAAATCCCTAGCCTAATACCATGCTGTTTGTAATCACAGTGGCTTTGTAGTATAGTCTCAGGTCAGGGATTGTGAGACCCCCCGTCACGTCCCTGTTGCCTAGAATTGCTTTTGCTATTCTACGTCTCTTCTAGTTCCAGTGAATGTTTGGATTATTTTCTCTAGTTCTGTGAAATATACTGTAGGGATTTCAGTCGGGATCCCGTTGAATCTATATAGCTGTTTTGGAAGTATGGCCATTTTCATTATGTTTGTTCTTCCTACCCAGGAACAGCAGATATCCTTCCACTGTCTCATATCACCTTCAATCTCTTTTTTTCAGAGTGCTGTAGTTCTCAACAAAGGTCTTTTGCTTCCGTTAGATTGATTCCAAGATACTTCATTTCTTTGGATGCTATTGTGAAAGGAATTGTTCCCCTAATTTCTCTGTCAGTGAGTCTGTTATTTGTGTACAAGAAGGTTATTGATTTTTGAGTGTTGACCTTGTATCCAACTACTTTATTGAATCTGTCAATTAAGTCTAGAAGTCTTTTGGTGGAGTATTTTTGGTCTTCTATGTAGAGTATCATATCAACAGCAAATAAAAGTAGCTTAACTTCTTCCTTTCCTAGCTTTTTTTTTCTCATTGAATTTATTGGTACATTTTAGGTATACAGTACAGTTACATTCATCATTGGGATCTTGTACCTTTACATGACAGCTCCTTTCCTAGCTTTATTCCTTTTTTTTTTTCTTTCTCTTGTGTAATTGCTGTGGCTAATATTTCCAGAACTATAATAAACAGGAGTGGAGATAGTTGATAAGTTTGTCTTTCTGATTTTAGAGCGAAGATTTTCAGTTTTCAGCCATTTAATATGATGTTGGCTGTTTGTTTTTTATAGATATCCTTTATCAGGTTGAGATAAAGACCATCTATTACAATTTTCTATAGGGTTTTCATCATAAATGGGTGCTAAATTTTGTCAAATGCTTTTTCTGCATCTATTGAGATGATCACATGGTTTTTGTCCTTGGCTCTGTTAATATAGTTTATTACATTCATTCCTTTATGTATGATGAACCATCTTTGCATCCCTGGGATAAATCCAACATGATCAGGGTGTATGATCTTCTTGATGACCCTCTGTATTTTGTTTGCCAGTATCTTACTGAGGATTTTTGCATCTATGTTCATTCCGGAGATTGGCCTGTAGTTTTTTTGTGTGTGGGTCTTTCTCTGCTTTTGGAATCAAAGTAACACTTGCTTCCAAGAATGAATTTGTAAGTATTGCTTCTCTTTCAGTTTCATTGAAGAGTTTAAAGAGTAGTGCCAATAGTTATTCCCTAAGTGTCTTATAGAACTCAGCAGTGAAGCCATCAGGACGTGGGTTTTTCTTTGTTGGTAAATTTTTAATTACCTTTTCAATTTCACTGATTGTAAATGGAGCATTTAGAATTTTTCATTCAACTTTGGTAATTCATATGTATCTAGAAATCTGTCCATTTGTTCTGTGTTTTCCATTTTATTAGAGTATAGGTTCTGAAAGTAGGTATTGATGATCCTCTGGATTTCTGCTAGATCTATTGTGACTTCACCATTTTTGTTCATAACTGCATGGATCTGAGCCTTTTCTTTCCATTTTTTGATAAGGTTGATACAGGTTTATTGATTTTATTTTGAAAAACCAACTCTTCGATTTGTTGACTTTTTCTATCATTCTCTTAGTCTCTATTGCATTGATTTCTGCTGATTTACATAATTTCTTCTCTTGTATGAGCTTTGGGTTTGTCTTGCTCTTCTTTTTCTGGGAGCTTAAGGTTCAGCATTGGGTTGTTTATTTGACTTCGCTAGGTATTCCTCATGTGGGCATTCACTGCTATGAATTTCCCTTGTAGAACTGCTGTCACTGTGTCCCATAGGTTCCTATATATTGTACTGTCATTATCATTTAATTTTAGAACCTGTCTAATTTCTTCTTTAATTTCCTGTGTGACTCGCTGGTTGTTCAAGTGTTACTCAATTTCCATGTGTTCATGGAGTTCATGGGGTTTCTTATGCTTTTGATCTCCAGTTTAACTGCTCTATGGTCTGAAAGCATACAGGGGATAACTTCAATTCCTTTATATTTACTTAAACATGTTCTGTGAGCTAGTATGTGGTCCATTTTGGAGAATGACCTGTGTGTAGCTGAAAAGAATGTATACTCTGATTTTGTGGGGTGGAACACTCTGCATCTATTAAGTCTATTTGTTCACAAGCTTGGTTCAATTCAAGTAGTTTGTTGTTGATTCTTTTGTGCAGATGATTTGTCTTTTTGTGACAGTGGGGTATTGAGGTCTACCACTAAAATTCTATTAGTGCTTATTTGGTTATTCATATCCATTAATATTTATTTTGTATGGTTGGGGGCATTAGTATATACTTATGATTGTCATCTCTTCCTCTTGAATTGTTCCCTTTACAAGGATGTAGTGACCTTCTTTGTCTCAATTAGTTTTGGTTTGAAATTTACTTTGCCTGCAAATAAAGACACCGACCCCTGCTTTTTTCTGGGTTCCTATAGCATAGAGAACTGTTTTCCATCCTTTTACTTTCAGTCTATGCATTTCCTTTTTAACTAGGTGTTTTTCTTGTATAAGCATATTGAAGCTATATTCTTGAGAGTTGGAAATGTGCCTGGCACATAGATGAAAATTTTTAAGACTAAATAAATAAGAGCTAATATTGTATATGGGTATAATTATATTTGTTAAAATTAAACAGTGGTTTGAAAATTTTTTTCTGGCACAAATTCAGATTACTTTTAAATAATACCTTCATTTCTAAAACTAAAACTGTCAAATAATAGTAAGTGGTAATAATTTTTAAAATTTGTTATAGTGATTCGTAAGTACTATATCACTTAATTCTTCCCCAAAGAACATTCTCTTATTTCCATTTAACCAATGAGGAAACTAAGGCTTAGAAATAAATTAAGGAATGATAAACAGCTTATAGTCACACAAACAGTACATGAATGAAGCAGAATTTGAACCATGTTCTAATCACAAAGGCCAAGTTCTGAATCACTAGTCTATATTGCTTCTTAGGTCTATGTGCCTGTCATAAGATTTAATATTGGCATTGGAAATTTGTAATTCAGGACTGAGTGCTTCAAAGTGAAGAGTTCCCCAAAGAACATACTAAACTGGGTTAGAATCTGTATACTATGTGACTTAGAATATTTGAGAATGATATCTTACCTGGCAACAGGCTCTCAGGTACCATCTACTGTGAAAATATTCATTTGGAAAAAATCAAAGTACGTATGAGAGAATGTATAGAACTAATATATAATATTTTGAGTTAAATACAGCACATGAAAAGATTCAGTATGGATAATGGTTGTCACACTTTCTCTTAACTTTCCAGTTTGCTAAGCTTCATTTTATTACAGGCTCCCTATGTGACATGAGCAGTGTAACTTCCCAGGAATTGTCCTTGGTACTGGCCCAAGTCATTTATTACTGCTATCAGAAAGCTTTTCTCCAAATGCCCTGCTCATCTGTAGTGTGATTCAGACTGTAATTTCACAGGCTGCTGCCTCACCTGTAGGGTGCCATCTGGAAGGAGAATTTTATCTGGTATTTCCTTCTCAGATGCTGATGGGGCATTCTTCTTTCAAAAGTGACATTTACTTTTCAAAATTAAATATTACACTTACCCTTCAAAAACAAGTATGGAATTAAATCAGAAACTAGAATATGACATTATTCTCAATGAAATGAGAACCTTATACTTAAAATGTTTGCTCATGGTATCTTTTTGGCACAGATTCACTTGTGACAAAAAAAACTTGTGATACCTTCAGTATAAGGTACTTCTCTTCTTTAATGTTTAAAAAAGTAACTAATACACCCCTACGAAACATTTTTAAAAAGGAAATCAAGGGTGAGATACAAATAAAATGAAGAGTTAATCTGGAGAAAAACTGGTGACAAAGAGTCGATAATATGGAATCTTTAAATTGAAATAAAAAAGTTGCTTGCAACAAATATACAACCTACAATATCCAATTCTAATTTAGCTGAATTCCTGGATTAATGAATATGCAGATTTGCTGTTTCTATTTACATATATCATCCAACTGCCCCACAGAAAGACTATAATTTTTATTCCCATAATTCTGAGTAAAGAACTAAATATAAATGTACAATGTTCACAAAGAATATTTTCATGTACTTGGGGGAAAATATTAACCATAAACAAAAAGACCAATGTTATGGCTTGTATCTAGATGTTCTCCCAAAGGCTCACATGGTCAGAGGTGGGGCTTTTCAGAAGTGACTGGATGTAGGATCCAGTATGTGATGCTAGGATTGATTCATGGTGCAATGCTAGGATTAAGGCTGCCCCAAACTGGGTGTGAATGCTAACTGCCTTCAACATGGGTATCCTGGATAAGATAAGGAACAGAAAGAGGGCTTGCTGCTGTCGCTTTGCTTGCTGCTTTGCTTGCTGCTTTGTTTCTCTTCTGTCACGCCATCCTGCCTTACAGCCAGCCAACTATGAATTGAAATCTCTAAAAACTGTGACTCAAACCTTTCTTTCTTCTAACTTTTTTTTTTTTTGGTACCAGGGATGGAACTTGGGACCTTGTGCTTGCGAGGCAGACAGCAGCACCATTGAGCTAAATCCCCGGCCCTCTACTTTTAACTTTGGATGTTGGTATTTTTTCTCAGCAATGAGAAGAGTAACCAAGACAACCAATAAATCTGACCACTATAAAAACCAGTCCTGCTCATCAAAAGACATAAAAAAGAGCCCAAAGACAAGTTAAGAGTTAGAAAAGATATTGATTCTCTGGCCACTCACATGTACATGTGTATTTCTATCTCCAAAAAGAACAATAATTATTTTATTTTTTAAAATGTAGCACAAAAAATGGGCAAAAGTACTATGTGTAACTATTTCACAATAAAAGAAATACAAGTAGTCATTAATCACATGAAGAGATGCTAAAAGTCAAAGATAATTCAAACAAAATAGAAATTATTCCCTGACTACTAGACTAGTAGTGGTCATGCAATACCCAGTACAGGCTAGCCTCGAGAGACATGAAGTAAAAATTTTACTACTTTAGAAAAGGTTGACATCATTTGGTAATGTGGAGGATGAACACATGACTGACTGATGAATGATTTGGTGCCTGTCACTAGTGGAACGATGATACATTGTTGGTACATTCATACAATAGCACCTACAGAAATGAAAATGAACAAATTGGCAAATGTAATACTGTAAAACCACAAAGGAAAGCAACAAATAATTACCATAAAGGTCAGGAGGGTGGTTACCTCCGGGATAGGAAGGAGTTGTAACCAAGAAACATTTGGATGGATTCTCTATTTTGATCTGATGACTACCCTAGTGCTCATTATATGTAACTATGGGTTACACTGTACTTGTAAGTTTATGCAATTTTTGGAGTATATTTCATAACTTAAAGGTTATAATTGGAAGACTTATGACTTATGCAATAGTCACGGATATGAGTGAAAGCAAAAAGGGTATCTGTTTATATGTGTAGAGCAGTACAAAATTAAGAGAGAAATGACTACCTGTGAAGAGGAAAAGAAGAAATATAATAGGCTATTGGTATGGGAACAAGATTAATTCCTTTTTGTTTGTTTGTTTTGGTACCAGGGATTGAACTCGGGGCCTTGCGTTTGCAAGGCACGTGGGAGAACCACTAGCTAAATCCCCGGCCCTTGTTTGTTTTTGAACTCTTGACTACAAATTTTTCCATATACTTTGAGTTTTGTCATATGGCTATATACTATTTGTTCATAAAATTAAGGGTAAAAGGGCAAATAATCAATCTAAAAAGACCTTATAATCTTTCATACTTTACTTTGGAAAGAAAAATGTAACTGATTTATAGAGAGAAGCATTAAGATTATAGCAGAGATTATTAGGTCTTGATTGAGAGGAACCAATTACAGATGGTCTCCAATTCACAATGGGATTATGCCCTAATAAATGCATCAAATACTGCTAATATAGTAAATAAAACAGTGTATGGGTTGTGCACTCTTACGATCGTGTGACAGAATGGGCACTGCTGCTTACTGCTGCTTTGGTTCGGCACTGTGAGAGTTCTGTACCACATATCTAGCACAGGACAAGATCAAGTTTCAAATTTGAGTTGAGGTTTCTCAGAATGTGTATCACTCTTGCACCACTGTTAAGCCCCCAAACCTTAAGCTGAGCCATCTTAAATTGGGGATCATGTGGTATGTATGTGCTAAATATAAGAAGTCCATTTTAAATACAGAAACTGAAGTTAAAACAAAGCATGCAGGAGGTGGCTCAATGGTAGAGTGCTTGCCTCATATGTGGGAGACCCTGGGTCTCCCACTGCACCCCCAACAAAAAATAATCAAAAATATTTAACATTCAAACATCAATACATTCTAGTGTCTATATCAAAGTATACTGAAGAACTAAAATATTATCGGGGAAAGATAATACATCTTACAATTTCACAATGGTAAAGCCAAAGTTTATCCAGAATACATAATAATCCTATGAATATGCACTGAAATATTTGAAGCAAAAATTGCCAGAAGAGTCGGGGATTTAGCTCAGTGGTTCCCTTGCCTGCCTCCCAAGCACAAGGTACCAAGTTCAATCCCCGGCACCAAAAAAAAAAAAAAAAAAAAAAAAAAAAAAAAAAAAAAAAAAAAAAAAAG
>NW_022900928.1:10075920-10118398 GCF_012274545.1 Fukomys damarensis
CCTGAGTTCAGTCCCTGGTACCAGAAAAAAAAAAAAAAAAAAAAAAACACAAAAAAAAAAAAATCAAACAATCCTATACTATAACAGACGTGTATTATATTCTTTTCAGTAATTAACTGTGCGTATATCTAAAAGATTTAAAAGACTCACATGAGGGCTACCCACTTGGGATCCCTTCTGTCTCTCTTAGACAGAAGCTATCTTTCCTTCAATAAACATTTCCTACTCTTAACCAAAAAACAAAAAGACACTTGAATGACACAGCCAACTTGGTCCAAATGCTAATTATGTAACACTCCTTTCACTGAAAATAGAATATATTCTTTCTGAATCACTGTGAGACACTCAGTAAGACAGACCATATGCTAGTCCACAAAATAAGTCTGAAAATACATAAAGGAAGACATAATACAGAGGATGTTCTCATAACCAAATTAAATGAAAAATCAGTAACAGACACCTAAAACATTTCCTCCTGCTTGGAAATGAACACAAAATAACACAAATTGATTGAAAGATAAATTGGTTGACATTTCTTTACTAGTGGTATACAGTTAAAAGATAACACATTTTACATGTGTATCACAAATACTTCTCGGAGTCAATCCTATTCATTATTTTACTTGATTACTACTTTGTTTAAGAAAAACAACAACCATGGCTGACTACCACTGATGAGATGCTGCTCAATGCTCACACTGTCCTGTGCAACCTCTTCCTTCCTCATCTTGCACATTATGACATGCAACTCGCACTTTTCAGTAGAGTGGACTGCTGAAGAACATAATAGGGTGAGATCATTTTCCCTACAGGATATTCAAAGCTTGAAAACTTTTACTAGCTTAAAAATCCTTCTTCCACTAGATGGCACTCTGATGTAATCAATAAAAGACCAACTGTCCAATGGCCCCTTCTCCTTGGGTGGCAAACTTTGTAATAAGCACTTCTATCATGGGAAAAGTGAAACATCTTGAGAGCTGTCCAAAAGCACGGGTGGCTCTTATTCCAGAACTACAGAACCAGCTTCCAAGGCTGAGGAGTGTGGATGCAGGTGACTTCAGAAGTATTCACGATCCTCCAACTGGCTTTAAAAAAATCAGTCTGTACTATGGTCTGAATGTGCCTCCTGAATTCACACAGTAAAACTTATCCGGCAATGTGTGAAACCCTTGGGGAAAACACTAGGGCCCTTCTAGAAGGGTCTGAGGTGAAGAAAGTTTGTTCCCAAGGTGCCCCCTTGGAAGGAGAGAGCAGACCCTCACTACATACCAAACCTGCTGGGTCCTTTAGACTTCCAGCCTCCAAAGTGGGAAATACGGCTAGCCATGGTGCACATGCCTGTAATCCTAGCACTTGGGAGCCTGAGGCTGGAGGACTGCACTGAATTCCAGGCCAGCCTGAGCTACACAGGTGTTATGGCTTGTGTCTTGATGTCCCCCCAAAGCCTCACGCAGTTGCAGTCACGCATGGTGCTAGTTTTTTCTGGAACTGATTCATGGTGCAATGCTAGACTCAAGGGCACTAGGATTGAGGATTAAGTGTTACCTGTCCTAAATTATCTGAGTAAGATAAAAGGGGCAGAAAGATGCTACTGAGTGCCCTTCTTCTCCTCCTTCCTTTACTGCTTTTGAAGTCTTCCAGGCCATGAACTGTTGCTCCTCTGCCACCCTGCCTTGGAGCCAGCTGATTATGGACTGAAAACTCTACAAACCGTAAGCAAAATAAAAATTTCCCCTTTAATTTTGGGTATCTGGTATTTTGTCTCAGCAAGAAGAGAAAAGTAACTATGAAAATAGTGAGCTCAAGGCCAGCCTGAACTACAAAGCAAGATGTCTCGAAAAACCAAAAAACCAACAAAACAAAATAAAACCAAACAAAAATCCCACCCCCCAAAATAGCCACAAACAAACAAACAAACAAAAAACAGGAAACACTTTTATTGTCTATAAATTACTTAGTCTCAGGTACTTTGTAACAGCACCACAGACAAGTCAGAGTGACTCTATATACATATATAAATTACACAGCTTAGGGCTATAAACAATATTTACTAATAATATAATTCAGAACTTAAGAAACAGGATTTTACTCAGTTTCTAGTCACAATACATTTTAAGAACTACTGAGCCTAGCTGGGTATGGTGGCACATGCCCGTAATTCCAGCACTTGGGCGGCTGAGGCAGGAGTACTGCCACAAGTTCAAAGCTAGCCTGGGCTATATAGTGATTTCCAGGCCAGCCCGAACTAATAGCAAGACCCTCCAACAAACAAACAAACAAACAAACAACCTGAACCTCTAAGTACAAGAAGCATATGAGAAAAGATTTTGTTAGATTCCAGGAAGCTGGCTTTTACCTAGAGAGCATCTGCTAAACCTTGTAAATGAACATGGGGAAACAAGACAAAACCTACAACTCAGCCTAGACAAGGAAGGCAAGAGGAAATTGCCCCCAGTAAAGCAAGAACAATGACCACACTCACAAAGTGAATTTAAAATCTCACTCACTGCCTCACCCCACTGCCTCAACCCAGTTTAGAACCTTGGTGCTGAGTGGCCAGGCACACACCTCTTTCTCACCCCTACCCCACCTCTAATAACCTGTATATAAATAAAGTCAGACCTTCTGTAAATGCACAACCTTATGCAATGCCTGTTGGGGTAGGAAAAACCTCAAGCCAACGAAATTAAAAGTAATTCTGCAACATGCTCTTTGGTAAGCTCATGGAAATCAGGTAATCCCATACCATTTTTGGCAAGAATCATGGTGCTGGGGAGATTGATGCAATAACTGGTAACACTGTACACATTGACTCTTTGGTCCATCAACCCACCACTGGGATGTAAAGTGAAATGACACATGCAAAAGAAGACGCAATTCAGTATCATTATAAAAGCAAAAAGAATGAAGGAATGCAAGTGTGTATACATGCTATCTATACACCAAGATACTACACAGCCACGCAAAGGAAACATAATTTACCTAAAATCAATATACAATAAGTCCCTGAGTTAGAAACATTCAAACTGCAAACAAATTGTGGAAGTGGCTCAGGAGTCTGATGCTGTCAGAGGTGTGCTGCTGTGTACTTACTGTACAGTGCGATGGTGTAGAATAGTACAGCACTGTCAGGGACTTACTGTATTTTTGTGTGTTTAGATTTTCTGTGCTTCACATTGTGTACCTGTGGCAAAGGTGTATAAAATTCACTCTGTTGGACTTATGATAGAAAATGACTTTAGAATAATCTCTCAGAACTGAACTCGTTTATAAGCTGGGGACTCACTGTAATTTTAAACTGCAAAAATCACATGTATGGAACCTGTTAATTTTTGCATAACACAGAGTGAAAATATAAATATGTATGTAACATTTTCCACAAATATCAAGAGTTAAAAAGAAAACGGTAGGTGGCTGTAGTAACACACACTTGTAATCCCAGAACTCTAGGAAGTTGTCCCTCGGGGACAACTGCCTCACCTCCAAGGCCTTCTTCTGAAATCTAGGTGGAAGCGTCCCTGACCCCACAACTCTTTCATCCTGCACACCTGCAAAACCAGTACCAGGTGGATAATGTCAAGGTCTGCTGTCAGCTTGAGCAGTAGCTGGGTCCCCTTGAACTGGAGCTGCAGGAACATCTTAATGCCCGGATGCTAAGCACTGAGAAGCAAATTCCAAAGGATGAACTCCTTAGGTGGCAATTCTTCAGCATAGTGCAGTCTTTCACTTTAGCAAAGGAAAAGCCTTTTGAGCCTGCAAAGGATGGAGCCTCACTCCAGACATGTCCTAAACTCATTTTTCCTATTGTTCAGATTAAAGTACTTGGCTTCTTTTTAATGCTAATCTTTTCGGCATCTAAGCACTTCTCTGTCCTTCTTTGTGGGTGCTTTCTTTCTGGCTAAACTGGAAACTTTGAAAAGTGGGCTTTTGCTCTTACTCTTCAGTAAAAACCTAGCTAAAAGTCACCCATAACCATGCCACGCAATGCAATACTCACGACTTCTCAGTTCTGACAAGACTCTCCCATCAAGCTCAGCTTACAGCATCCTAGGGCTTCTCTAGCTAGCATCATGAAACCTTTCCTAACTCCACCTGCAAACCAGTCCCAAGGCTTCTGAACCATGTGATCACGTACAGCGAGAGCAATGGCCCCACTCCCAGTGCCACAATCTGTCTCAGTCACTTTCTCATCTCTGAGACATGATATCCAACACTTGAAACTTAGAGGAGTTTATTTTGGTTCACAGACTGTAGGTTTCAGTCCATAGCCGGCTGGCTCCAGGGCACAAGCAGCAGGGAGGAAAGGCCTGAGCAGAGGAAAGCAGGTCTCCTCACAGTGACCCAGACAGAGAGAAAGAGAGGAGCTGGGTAAGCAGACACATCCTGCCAGGTCAGGCCCACAGTAACCTGTCTCTTCAGACCAGACTCCACCTCCCGACAGCAGCCAGCTCTAAGCTCCCATAATCCAATCATCTCCCAAACACATGAGGCTTTGGGGCCATTTTAGATCTAAACCATGGCATCTAGTTTTTGTGAAGTTAGTGTTACCAGCTGAATTGCAAAAAGAGCTAAAATCCAATTATTTCTATCCATGAAAATGAGATCTGACACCAAGAAATGGAGAAAGAAGGCCTGGGATGTAGGTGAGTGGTGCTGAGCCTGCCTGGTAAGTGCAAAGTCCTGAGTTTGATTCCTCATACCAGAAAAAATAATATTTTAAAAAGAAAAAGAATTTTAAAAAAGAGGTGGAAGAAGACTTCTGGGAAAAAAAGGACAAAGCACTTCATCTCTGTCCTCAAACTAGAGAAAAGTAGATCAATTTAAGAAAATACTCAATTCTCAAACTGTTAAAGAGAAAAATCAGTTGATTTCAAGTAGGGTATAGAAATAGTAAGAATAAAATTCAAAGATGAGATAATAAAGCAAGAGAATCAGATAAAAAGGAAAATGGAAACTCAGAGAAGTAAAAGGAGAAATAAAGTATCATTTAGCAACCCATATCAGAGAAGCAGGAAACAGCATAACAGACACCACTAAAAAGCTAACTCTATCGGAGGTTCCAGGAGCACTTAGAACAGTGCTTGAGACATAACAACTGCCCAATGAACGCTTAAACATCATTTCAAACATTTTCTCTGCAAAATTAAAATACAATTAGCATTAGTATTCTAATAAATACAGTACTAAGCATTCTGATAAAAACATCTAAGCACTTCTTATTTTATTTAAGCATAAAATATTGTTCAGAAAGATTGGAATTTAGGATTTGACTTTGTGGGGGCAGTCCTGGGTATCGAATCCAGGGTGTTCCACTGCCGAGCTCCACACTAGCCCAGCTCTTCTCTTTTTAATAGGGTCTTGCTAAGTTCCCCAAGCAGGACTTGAACTTATGATTCTCTTCCCTATCTGACCCTGAAATGTATGTTTTTATTAAATGATTCTCTTAATTTTAATGTAGCTTAATTTATATTTCCATTTAACATTAATGTTCTTGAGATTAAGAAATTGTCCCCTACTCAAACTAATGAAAGTATCGGTATATTCTCTTCTAAAGCTTTTTTTACATTTAAGACTCAAATCTACTTGAAACTGATTTCTTCCTTTGCTATGAGTCAGGAGTCTTTTTTTTTTTTCCTCGAATAATAAGTCAATTGTACCTGTACTACCCTTTCCAATTACTCTGCAGTGCCACCTTTACCAAAAATGAACTGACCCGCATGAGTTCCACTGGTCTGTTTGTCCATCTTTGTACAACACTGCCTTAATTACTAAACTGAATTCATAGCTTGATAGGTAACAGACAAGTCCTTCTACCTTATTTTCATAAAGAAGATGAGCTACTCTGATTTTCTCCGTTTTCCTATAGTTGACTTTTCAACTTTATGCAAATATTGTTGGGAATTTTATTAGAAATACATCTACAGATTGAGTATAAAGAGAACCGGCATCTTTATAACGTCTCTAAACCTCAAACAGCTCTCAACTTATTGACATCATTTCATCAGTTATAAAGTGGAAATTATCTCCCCATACTACAATTTTTGAAGTACAACTGGGTATGAAAATAAGTGATCTAGGTGGGTACAGTGGCACATCCTGTAACCCTAGCCCTCTGGGAGTCTGAAGCAGGAGTACCTCAAGTTCAAGCCCTGCCTGATCAACTCAGTGACTTATCTAGATCCTGTCTCCAGATGAAAAAAGGGTAGGGACTAGCTCAATTCCAGTAATATGGAAAAAAAAAAAGTGATCTTCTACTCAGGAGGCTGACATGGGACAACTGCTTGAGACCAGGAATTTAAGGCCAGTCTGGGCAACAGAACAAGACCCTGTCTTTTTAAAAGAAAAACAAAAAATTCGTTATGTGAACTTTTTTCTGTTTTAAAAAATCAAATACAACTTTCCTTCATCACAACTTGATTTTAGGAGTGATATATCTAAGAGATTCTTCTAAAAGACAAAGAAACTGACACATAATGTAAGAAAGGAAAATTGCTGACTCACAATGTAATGTGAAACATGATCTAGATTCTAATGGAAGCAAATACTGGGATTAGATAAAAAAGGCTGGGAAGTAGTTAAGGGCAAAAATTAAAAGATTATAAAGCTGAAATAATTATTCATAAGGGCCCTAGTCATGATTTCATTGTTATTCTTTTTGCTTTTGATTCTTAATTCAGACTGTCAGTATATGAAACACCAATTTTCTCTTCATTGTTTAAGTGCTACAAATATCTCTCTGTACCATAATACTCAAAATATACTACCATAAAATGTGTATTTCATACTTTATCTAAAATTATTAGGAATTCTCAGTAATGCCCCCAAATTACTTACAGGGCAGTAAACTCAGAAATTTGCTTGAAATATATGTATAATAATTCTAATTCCACTAATGTTAAGAAAATTACTAATAATACTCCAACCCCAGTAATCCACATCCACCAGCAATTTTTACATTTCTTGTACAAACTACAGGCAGGGTCAACTAGTAAATGTTAGACGTGGAAATAAAAGGTCTTCTGCTTTTAGAAAGGCAAGGGAGACTTCCTAAAAATAGTCTTTCAAGATTATCTTTGTAGGGCCGGAGATTTAGCTCAGTGGTTCAGTGGCCTGCCTTGCAAGCGCAAGGACCCAAGTTCAATCCCCGGCACCTCCCCCCGCAAAAAGGATTTTCTTTGTATACACTACTTATTGAATAACCTAGTCCAAAAGTTATGCAGTAGCACAGAGCATGCATAAGTGAGTATAATTTTACAAAGTGAATGGCTGATTACTGACATATTACGAAGTGCCAGAGCTGCTTTGACATTACCCTCATTTAATCCTCTCAAGAGTCCTATGAAGTACTACTTCAACTTTCATTTTACAGAGAAGGAAACTGAGGTGCTGAGAAGATCAGTAATAGGCCCCAGGGAACAAACCTGAATTGCAAAAGGATCCCAAATCCAAAGTGGTTTAACCTTGGACCACCATTCTGAACCCTGTCATATTCTACCTCCTTCACTTCATGTTTTACAGAAAATTATAAATAAAGTCATGTCTGGCCAGTAAACTTACGATGAACATTCTGGGAAAGTTCAAATACACATCCGGTCACCATTTCCTAACACTAAGCCTGTGACAGAATATGGCCATATCAATAATTATGGCTTTTCAGTCTCTGTAGAATGGAAAGCAGGATAACAATTAATTATAGCTACAATAGAAGCTTGAATTAAGATGCAAAGGGTCCTCAGGAAAAACAGATTTTGCATGTCTTCAAGGGGTAGAGAGGAAATCTTTATAGCGGAGGCATCACTGAGATCAGTCTTAATTACTAGGAGTGTGGCAGGCAGGAACAGGAAGGTAACTAAGTGACAAAACAACTTGCTAACCTCTATTTGGTTCTATCATCATTAACTTCTATTGATGGCAAACTATTTTGGTCAAAAATATACCAACAAAAACTACAGAAGTATAAATACAAGGCTCTGAAATAGTAATCTGTCATTAAAAAAAACCATTTTAATTATTTTTTTTGTAACTTTGATAACTGACTACCAAAAAAAGCCCACACATCCTGCCTGCTTTGCAAGCACAAGGTCCTGAGTTCCATCCCCCATACCGCAAAAACAAATCAACCAACCAAATCCTGAAATGAAAAAGTCTTCCCTTTAATAGAGCGACAGAAGAATGAGAAATGTTAAGAGAAACTGACAAAAGATACCGAGTTGGGGGCTATGTCTAACATTTCCTTATCTGGAATCACTGGACATGGGAGATTATTTTAGAATACATGTTAGTAAATAAAACAATATGCGTGTAAGATGCACAATTTTATCTTGTTTAAAAAATTCAGAGTAATATATTGTTATGTGAAAGAGCAGC
Source organism: Fukomys damarensis (assembly GCF_012274545.1). NCBI lineage: Eukaryota > Metazoa > Chordata > Mammalia > Rodentia > Bathyergidae > Fukomys > Fukomys damarensis. The sequence continues at coordinate 10,084,288 of NW_022900928.1, forward strand.
AGTATAAGAATGTCTACCATGTAGGGCAGACAATAGATGGGGAAAGCTGCCTGTCCTCCCCTACAGCTACTGCAGCAGAAGGCCTCACTGGAAGGCCAAAGGAGAAACAAAAACATTTCAAAACCGACAGCTTAATCGGGACCTATAAAATGGGATGCTAATAAGCCCCCCACCTTGAGCCATACTTTCTAAGTGGTAACAGCTATAAATCCTGAAGAGCTCTTTCCAACAACAAAGCACATTACCTACGAACAGCACACACAGACACACCTGCTCTGGTGAAGGTGACATGGGAAAAACAAGAAAATAAATAAAAAACCAAGACTATAAAAAATTAAACCAAGGGACTTTAAACAATGTGAATACACTCTTGAGTGATCTTGACAATGAAACAAAGTTCACCTAATTAACTCTGGTTGACAGCCCGATGACAGAAAATGAGGTGCAAACAAGAACTCTCTCTGGCAACTGCATTGTGCATGGCCAGGCTGTCTGTGGCTCACAAGATCACGCTGGCAACAGGCAGGTGGCAGCAACACCAGTTGAGTCGATCTGCTTTGCTGGACCTGAATTAGGGATGCTATTTCCAACAGCTTTATTAGGCAATCAGAAATAAGTTGTGAAGAATGGCTCTCAAAACAGGAACTTCTCTTGGTAGAACAAAATGTGAAAAATGAGAACACTTATTTATCAGCATAAATACCTTCCAGGCATTAAACTCTTTATAATTAATAATTTAAATTCTGTTCAATTAAAATGAAAATATACAGCTTGACAATAGTAGCAACACTGTGCTATATACTAGAAATTTGTTTTAAGGTAGTTCTCAGGTGCTTTTTGTGGGGGAGTTGAGACAGGGTTTTGCTATGTAGTTCAGGCTGGCCTTGAACTCATTATGTAGCCCACACAAGCCTCAAACTTATGGCGATCTTCCTGTCTCAGCCACCTAAGTGCTGGGCTACATAGTAAGACATGTCTAAAAAAAAAGCATTGTCCTGGTTCTCTCTTTCTTAGACCTCTCATCAGCATCTTCCCACTGTGTCCCCACACCCAGTGGGAGTCAGCTGTCACTGGAGCCTAGGAGGCAACCTACAGAATTTGCCCTTTCAGTACAGAAGGAGGCAGGGGAGAGATACAAATGGATCCAAGGTCAGACAACCCAAGACCAGCATGACTTTCAATAAAGTTTAGGTGCTTTTACATACATACAGAAAAGGTAAGTATAATAGACATATTAATTTGATAACTGTAATCATATGCATATGAAGGTATGTTGTAAACCCTAAATATATATATAGTAACAACAAAATTTTTATTTTAAACAAAAATAAAAACAAAATTAAAGGCAAGCTTAAATCTGGAAATTTGTTAATCTAAAAAGTAGCAATTTACTGAATAACATGCTGAGCTACTCTTATGTATGAAAATATCCCAAAATAAAGGCAAAATTCACAAACAGCTGCAGACATCATTGAATAGCTAGCGGACCATAGTAGAAAAAAACCCAGATGTGTATCTGCAATATAGGATGTCTACACTGTTACAGTGGATTACAAGTCTATCAAACATCTGTGTCCAACTGTGGAGGGTACATTCCTTTGTCCTTCCTTGTTGAAAATACTTTTAAAAAGTAAAACAAGAATTTTGTAGCTTAAAAATGGTTCATTCTAGAGTTTTATATATCCTTCCTATTTTAAATATAAAAAGTAACTTGTAAAGACACAGACCCTATACACTATATTTTAATTTGAAAATGCTGGTCCAGCCTATTGTAATGCTGCATGCCTGTAAACCCATGCGGAGGTTGGGAGGCTGAAGCAGGAGGACTGCCAAGAGTTCAAGGCCAGCCTGAGCTACATAGTAAGACATGCCTTAAAAAAAAAAAAAAGCTGGTACATAAAAATGTGGCTGGAAATTTAAAATGGTTAATATTTACTAATTGCTCACTGTTTTAGCCAAGGCAGGAGTATTTGAAAAATGTTGGGTAAATTTTAGAAAGCAGCCTTGCCCCATGTTTATTTATGTAACTAGTGTTTTCTAGCATCTCAGCTCAGAAACCCTATTGGAAGTACCAAAGTTAGGAGAGGACTTACAGACCCTATAAGATACCATAAATAATGTTTCCAACCCACTCAAGAATGCACAATATTTTAGAGCAAGCCTTTAAGGTGGTAAGTGCAAGTTTCATTAGAGAAATGAGGCCATCCAGAGTTGACTGCCATAGAATAATTACTGTTAAGTTAGTATCTCATCCTCTACCTTGAGCTTTTGTACAATGTCTACACTTCCACTCCACTTATGGTTACAAAGAAAGGCAGACAGTAAGATGATGCAAATGCTGATGTTATACTTCTAAGGCAAGGATGAAGGAAAGTCCTTAGGTATTCCCTCCTGAACACAATGATTTATATCCCTGAATGAAAGGCTTCCACAAATACCTCTGCTTCCAAATAAATGGCTTCTTTCATCTCAGGCTCCAATTACTCAGTACCCTGGGCTATAACACCTTTCTCATAGAGAGAGATTTGTCCCTGACTGGCCCTCCAAAGGAAAAGGTGCCTTAATATCAGAGTATAACTAGAAGAACAGAAACTACAGACTCTGAGGATAAGACACAAGAGAAGTCAACAAGAACTTCCAGTGAGACAACCAGATTTTAGTGACATCTGGAAATAAATAGCATCCTAAGGCTAGAGACAAAGAAGGAAGAGGCACCACCTCAGGTGGCTAGGGCCAGGGTCATACAATGGATGGTGGAAGCATGACAGGCCTTTCCAAAGGGAAATACAGCCACAAAATAAACACCAGCAGCAGTAACTCGAGAAGAGAAGGAAAGGAATGTCCTGGCTCTCCCTCTCTTAGACCTCTCATTAGCATTTTTCCACTGTGTCCCCAAACCTAGTGGGAGTCAGCTGTCACTGGAGCCTAGGAGGCTACAGAATTTGTCCTTTCAGTACAGAAGGAGGCAGGGGAGAGATACAAACGGATCCAAGGTCAGACAACCCAAGACCAGCATGACTTTCAATAAAGTTCACATTATAAAGACAATCTGGTAAATGTATCCAATCAACTATTCTTACTTCAATTATTAAACCAATAAGTTGTAGGACTTCATCATCTTTCAGATTTTGAAATAAAAACTGTAAAATCCAAGATCCAGAAATACAATGCTGCTAGGCAAGGTAAGAACAGCCCATTTAGCTGATGTGTAAAAATTTGCACCTGAGGTAAAGGACATCTGGTCAAGTCTGTCTTTTTATGCCTAAAAAGTCTAATTTGGAATAATGCAAAGGATATGTTTTCAAAGAAAAGTAAGAGAGTCCCTAGAGAAATGAATCAGCCAACATTTAGCATAAATTCATACTTCTTATTCAATTCAAACGAGAAAGCAGAGTGTTAACACGGATTCTCTGGAGTATGAGAATAAAAATATGTTGATTAGAAATTGATTTCAAAAGTCAATCTTAGAGCTATCCATACCTTTAAAAAAAAATTACTCGTTCTTATATGCTAAGAAATGTAAATAAACACAGCCATTATGGAAAATAGTATGGAAGTTCTTTAAAAAACCAAAATTATACTATGATCCAGCTATTCTACTACCTAGTTTTCCAAAAGAAATGAAATCAGTATACTGGGATTATCAGTATACTAACTAAAGAGATAATGTGTACTTCCATTTTTACAGCAGCCAATGACAGCCAATATCTGGAATCAACTGAGGTGTGTCTATCAATGGGTTAATGAATAAAAAAAATGCAACATAAATATACAACAGATTATCATACAGCTGTTAAAAACAGTGCAATCTCGTTATCTGAAGCAACATGAGTGGAACTGGAGGACATTATAGTAAGTGCAATAAGCCAGTACAAAAAAGACAAACATGGTATCTTCTCATTCATTGTGGAAGCAAACAAATGTTGAATTCATGTAGGTAGACAATAGAAAAGTGATCCCTAGAGACTAGAATAGGAGGGTAATAGAGGGAGGTGGCATAAAGGCTACCAAAATACAGCTGCAGTAAGTACAGTACTAATAACATTGTATATTTCAATAGATGACAACAGCACACAACTTATTATATATTTATAAGGCGCTAGAAGCAAGGAATTCAAAGGTTCTGAACAAAAAGAAATTATGAATATTTGAAGAGATGGAAATTCTAATGATCCTGGTTTGACCATTACACATTGTATATATGTATGGAATTATGTATGTATAATCAGAAATCAAGCAATGTTTCATATACCAAAGAATAAATGCACAATGGTCAATATGTTTTGCTCTTAATTAAAACATATTCCAATATTAACTAGGAATATATTTCAAGAACTCCCTAGAGTTTCTGTCATATGGCTAGGACATAATTCATAGAAAACTAAAAACAAAACATTATTTTAATTTTTGATAATTTATTTCATGAAAATATATTTACCAAATATAGCTTTAAAAAAAAAAACTTTCTAATTGTTAAGGAATCTGTGTCTATTGGAAGTATCTGTTTTATCTTAATCAAATGAGCATATCAATAAGTCAAATCAGTAAACACTATTTGTTTTAATTTATATTTAAAAAATTTTTTTTTTTTGGTACTGGGGATCGACCTCTGGTCATTGTGCTTGCAAGGCAGGCAGCGGAACCACTGAGCTAAATCCTGGCCCTAATTTATATAAATTTTTATATATTCTGCCTTCACTCATTTCAATAGTAATCTACATGCAAAGCTATGCAACATACTTTAATTTTATTATTTTGGTAAAAGCAATAAATTCTATTTTATGTGAAAAAGGATAGTGACTATGTAGCCTAAAGGACCACAAAGTGTGGACACTGGGCACAATAAAAAGGGGGAAATGTGCTAATTTTCATGAAGTCCTAAGATATCAATCCTTGGAGGCTTTCAGGCAGACATTTAAGCCTCTACAAATTTGGAAAGTAGAAAACAATTATTTGATTGTAAAGAGAAAATGTTTATTCTTGTAAAAACATGATAACCAGCCAATACACTACCATTTAGAATAACTTGTCATAACAATTGTTGCTATTTTTAAAATACTGCCACCATTCTGCCATTTAGTACATTATAATTAAGTACAGGGGCTGGGGCTTTAGCTCAGTGGTGCTGCCACCCACCTCACAAACATAAGGTTCAATCCCCAGTACCAAAAAAAAAAAAAGCTACCGGGTTCACTGCATTTATCATTGAAAGTAGTTTTTTCCGTGCACACTTACCATCCACTCAGATATGACAACATCCACTTTTTCTACAGGAAGATGAACTTCTTCAATCTTTCCTTTAATTAGTACAATAGTATCTTCGAGTTTATTTAGTCTGAAAATTATAGTAAATTGCATTAGTATATTAACCACACTGAAATCTAGTTAAATTACATATTTTTTTGCCAACTGTTCACATTGTTTTATGGAATTAAAAAGTATTCAAACTTTAACCTGTATTAAAATTATCATTTGGTTCTCCCATTAATGCCAAAGACGTTTCTGGTTAATATGGCAATATATAAACCAATAATGGAAACTTCCAGTTAAAAGGAAATTAATTATATAAAAAATATATGCCAAAAAACTTACTGTTTTTTTAAAAAAAGACAAAAGGTGTGTGGGGGGGAGTGAAGACAGAACACCAACAACAAAAATGCCGTTTAAAGGGAATAAAAGTACGTTATAAGCATATACAAATATGGCAAGAAGAAACTAATAAAATCTAACATTTTTTCAAAGAACAAAGAGAGTATGTAAAATATATTGTAAACATTTTGTATATAGGCTACTGGCTGAAATGAAAACAGTCTGGCTACATTGGGCTTAACAAGATTATTACTAGAGCTAAACTAAGAATAAAGAGAAGTCGTGGTGGTGAAAAAATTGGAAGCCAGAAACCTTTAACTTGAAGCCCAGACCCTCTAGCACTTCCCAACTACTGACTCTCAGCAAGCCTAATCATCCCATTGAGGCGTGCGTGCGATCACCTGTGAGGGAACAGCACTTATCCTGCAAGCACTACATAATGGTAATGGTATCAGCATGAAAAGCAAAAGCAACATTAGAGCTCCTCCTGGAAAGCACACATACTCTCAGGAGCATTCAGAGGGATCAATGGCTTAAGCAATGACTTCATGCCCAGGTGGACCCCCGGGCCAAGGACCAGGTGAGTCTCAGGTGCTGCTCCAGCCTCTTCTGTAGGCCCAGCGGGTGAGCAGAGAACAGACTTTCCCCTCTCCAGGTGAGTGTCTCCCAAGCTGCACTCATCATTATAGTTTCACAGACTGCTTTTCAGAAAAAAAACAAAGGATAAAGGGGAAGAGAGGAAAATGAAAGGGAGACAAAACAATAAGCACCTCATATGGAGGGGTTGTTTAGATGCTCTAAGAAAAACAATGTGGAAAAAAAGGGATTAGACAGAGCTTCTACAAAGGAATTATAAACAAGCTCTGTAGAGGCCATTAGGGATTACAGAGGCTCATTGTTTGGCTAAATGATTGCAGAAAACAATAAAAATGATTTATATCTGAAAATACAGGGCAAGAAGATGCTGACCAAGGTCAGAAGGTACAACGAGGAGGAAGAAATTAAAACCGCTGATCATGGGGAATTATTTTCCAGGGAACATTAATCTCCTAGGTGAATTTCCCATTTAAAGTAACTTAATATCCTTGTACAGTCTGGGAGATTACAAATATTAACAATAAACTCTGACACATTTTAATTTCCAATTTCTAAGTTTTTCATGGTTGTCTTCTTACATTTCCTGCCCCCTCATTTCTTGGCCTGCATAAAAATAAATGTTTATATATTATTTATGTACTTAGGACCTTAATACTTTTGTTTTTTCATTTCCAATTCTTAAACTTTCCTTTTTATCATCTTGCTGCATGGGCTGAGATCTCCACATTATAGTGCTGAATGGAAGAGGTGACAACTGGTACCCGTCTTGTTCCTAAATTCATCAAGAAGTTAATTGTGGGTTCTATTTTTGTTGATATTCCACATCACATTAGGACATTACTTTCCAGCTCTAGTTTTTGTTTTGTTTGTTTGCTTAGTCATTGTGGTACTAGAAATTGAAACCAGAGCCTCTCTGCTGAGCTACATCCCCAGGCCTGTTTTTATTTTTTTATTTTGAGACAAGGTCTCACTAAGTTACACAGGCTGGGCTTGGCCTTGCAATCCTCCTTCCTCAGGCTCCTAGAGTGCTGGGATTATAGGTGTCTGCCACCAAGACTAGATTGCCTAGAGTTTTAAATACACAAACATACAGAACAGGTAGTAAATTTTATCATTTTTTTCTGCAAATACTAAGATGATTCTCAATAGATTTTTCCGGCTAATTTTCTCATATTTAGCCAACTTTGTATTCATGTGGAAAACTGTAAAAGTATATTGCCCAATTAGCTAGCTAGCTTGCTTTCTTTTTTGAGTGCTGAGGATGAAACTCATGCTCTCTTGTGTGCTAAACACAGTCCACTACTGTTACAACCCCCACCCAATTTTTTAATACTGTAATTGATTAGGATTCTTGTACATATGTTCATGAATAAGTGATTTGTGATTTTTCTATTTTACTCCTTCAGTGTGATTTGGGTGTCAAAATTATTGGGCCCATTCACTGATGATTTATTCTTGACAATGATGACCTGCAAGTATAAAGAAAAAATGGGCTTTGTAACAAATTTCATAGGACAAGTTGGACATCTGAACAGAAGGCGGACTGGGGGGATGAATTAACGAATAAATGAATGAGAATAAACTGGACCACCACTTCATATCATAAACAAAATCCAATGCCCAGTAGATCACAATCTTATATACAAAAAGCACAATTATAAAGCGTTTACAAGAGGATATACTATCTGTGACTTCAGAATAGGCAAATATAATTCATTCAACTTACAAATAATGGCAAATATAAATAAGAAAGTTACTAAATGCGAACTGAAAAATTTAGTTCATCAGAAGAAATTGTCAAGGTGGTAAATACAAGAACAAGGCAAACCTCTTGCATTACATAAAATCTATGAACAAACCAAATCACTCATTCATATATTCTACAAATAAATATATATTCTACAAATTAGAAAAGACACAACTCGAAAGAAATCTATGCAAAAAACATAAGCAAATATTTGACAGAAAAGGGAATCCAAATGACCAATAATCACATGACATAGTCTCATCAACAATCACAGAAACAAAATATTTAAACGTGTTACTGCTATACAATCAACTTTAAAAGGTAGACAGTACATCCAGAACTTTAATATATTGCTGGCCTAAGTATAACATGGTATAACAACATTAGAAAATAGCCTGGCAATGCCTAGAAAATATGAAGTTCCCCATGTAAGTACATACACTACTGATGTGTATACCAGGGTACATGTGCAAAATGTTCATAACAGAACTGTTCTCAGCAGCCCATGTGATTGAAAAAGAGCAGTGAATGTGGGCAGGATTTGGAAGTGCCCTGGATGGTGGTTACTACATTTTACCATTTATATCTGGATATGCCCACAAAGCCTCATGTGCTCACAGGAGGGATTTTGGGGAGGCAATTGGATCACGGTGGCATGATACTCATTGGTGGATTAGTCTACTGATGAGTTTATGCTGAATGTGACTTGGGAGGTGAAGCCTAGCTAGAGGAAAGGGTCACTGGGACATGGCCTGGTAGGGTCTATCTCCCTCCTCCTCCATTGATCTTTTTCTGCCTCCTGCCTGCCACCCCATGAGCTCTTTCTCCTCTGCCATGCTGCCCTGCCTTGGAGCCAGCTGACCATGGACTGAGACCTCTACCAACTGGGAGCCAAGGTATTTCCTCCTCAGAGTTGTGGGTGTTGGGTAGTGTGTCCCACCAATGAGAAAGTAACTAAGAGGGGCCAGGGATTTAGCTCAGTGGTTCTGGCGCCTGCCTCGCAAGTGCAAGGACCCCGAGTTTGATCCCCAGCACTACAAAAAAAAAAAAAAAAAACACTAAGAGAAAGTAACTAAGACATATGTTTAATTTCACTTGTTATTTATGCATATTTCTTTATATTAATGTTCATGTTTTTTATTTGCTTTTAATCTATGTTCTATTTCATATAAAAACAAAGAAAAAAGCTTTTATTGGAGTTTTTCAAAGGGATATTTAACAAAGTTCCTTTTCATGTACTTATTATACTTGCTTGCTATTTACTGAAATCCTTATTAAGGTTTTAACAATTAAACCCTTGAAAGAGAAAGAAAAGGAATGCTTCTTAAAAGAGCAAAATATTCCCATTGTCTAGAAATCTATTCAGAATGGTTATGCTAAAACATGACCAGTGTTCTGTAAAAGGCCATCTGCTCAGGCTGTTTATTGTCTGCTACAAGTCATAATCCTATTTGCATCAGTAATTACTTGTTCAAATATGAATATAACAGGAAAGAGTATGACTGCAGCAAATACACAGGAAAAAAGACAAAGCCTCATAATTCCCAGTAATTTGGATAAAAATCGCTCTAAACAGATACTGTCCACACAGATCACCTCTTTCATGAGACTGTTCATCTTTATCACTACTTAATTATCCATTCATAAAAACACCATAGATTTTACTTAGTTTTCTCAGGTGGTTACTCACTAAATCTTGTTTCATTATAAAAGCACTTGAAATGAATCCTATCTCTGGAAACACCTGCTAAAAACTAGCACAGTACTGCTCTGTAGAAACATGACATTGCAATAAAAAGGCTACTTTAATTCTCTTAACTAAAACAATTTTAAAACACTCACTGTCAATTTCTTTTGCATGGAAATTTTACTAAAACACCACTTTCCTGTATTATTTCCAATCTTAAAAGCAGCAATTTAACTTACTTATGAAACAGGGATGTCATCATGACTAATATCACTGGGCATGGAAAGAAAATAGACAGTGTATGGACTTAAGAATATTCCCTAAGAGAGAAAGAACAGTAAACAGTACAGACTACTACAGAAACTCATATGGCAAACCCTTAAATAAGTGAAACTTCACTTTAGCCAGAAGATGACAGCATCACAGATATATAAGGATCTGGGAGTGGGGGAGGGCATATTTGTGCTTACAACTAGTGTGTTTGTGTTTGTGTGTGTGTGTGTGTGTGTATGTGTGTGAGAAAAACAGCAAATTTAAAGAACAATGAATAATTTAGTATGACGAGAGACACAATGTTTAGTGTGCCAAGATGAAGCTGGGAGATTTTTAGAAGTGATACTAATGAGTCTAGATTTTAAAGACGAGGAGACATTTCAGAATTTCAGAATAAGAAATATAATCAAATCCATAATCTACTTTTGTCCAAAGCGATTTAGGTAAAACACATGGTCAGTGTTTGAAAGGAACACAGGGAAATAGGAAAAATTATAAAAATATGCTGGGAATTCATACAATGAACAACTAATCAAATCGTGACAAAATGATCTTGAGGTTCATCAAGAACAATACATGAATGCTTTTTTTAAAAAAGCACACAAAGGGGAAGAAGGGAGTACCCTGACAGATTGAAAAATATACAAGGGGTGTGATACTACTTTGCTTTCAGTTCTGTATGTCATCAAGGTCCACATATTTATTTCTCTTCTGTTACCCAAATGTGTTAAAAGGGTAACAAAATACAAAATGTTACGTTGACAAATGCATTAAGATGCTAGAATGAAAAATTCTGGCAATTTACCAGGAGAAAAAAAGACAATAAAATCACAGTGGCAGATTTGAAAAGGACCCATGCTGAGAGCATACATTGGAGGAAAACTATAGGGAAGTGGGAGTCATTCTACACAGCATACCGCTGTGGTCTAGAGGTACAGGAAGTGAGAGTGACAAAGGAACTAAAAACTTCGTGGAAGTGTTACACCTTGACCAGGTCTCCCTCTCCTTAGAAAGAAATCTCACACCACTTATCTTTACTAAAGAATCTAGTTCCCTCCATTAATAAAGTCAACAAAAAGCATCAAGGACAGCATGAGGACAGGTTTAAGAAACATTTAGGATAATGAATCACCAGGACTCTGTCTATAACAGCAACTTGGGGTAAGGAAGAAAAAAAGGTCAAGTACGAACCCAAGTTTTTGGTTTGGGTCTGTGAGACATTTACACAGCAGGTCTGATCTATTCAATTCTTGCTTCTCTCTGCAGCCCCAACAATGATTCTTGATTAAACTCTGAGAACAGAATTTCACAGTTATGGGATAATGTTTTTCTATTTGTTGGAAGAGTGAGTCAAGATAAACTAGGTTGATAGCAAGTTTAAATTAAACATAAATCTCACGATACAACTTGGTATCAGACTAGGGTTTATACCATGGCTAGTCACATGGCAGGTAAATGCCTACAAACCAGCTCTTTCAGCACTAGAAGCTCGAAATTTTCAAGCCGACTTCCCCGGGCAGACTTCATGTGTCTGAGATCTGAAGCTGGGGTGTAAAGAGGCATGGCTTGAAGTCTGTATGCGACCTCTCTGCCTATGGATATCTTTTTCCTGTGGATTGTGCACTGCACACAGTGCTGTAATAAACCTTAGCCAAGCACACAGCTTTTTGTAGAACAGTGAGAGTTAGTTCAAGGGATCCACTGAACTACTAGTAGTCATGGACCTCTGAACAGGACTACTGAATGGAGAGGAAATTAAGGGATCTTTAGAATCAAACTCTGGATCAAAGGGCCAGGGATTTAGCTCAGTGGCACCGCACCTACCTTGCAAATGCTGGATCAAGCCCAGGACCTCACACATTCTAGGCAAGTCCTCTACCAATGAGCTACACCCCAGCACTCTTAAAAGAGTTTTCTTAATCATTCTTTTCTCACCATATTCTAGACACAGCAATGTAAAAGACAGTATCTTTCATGTCATGCTGAGATTGAAAGTACTGCACTGTGGCAGTGTCATGGATCAGCCTTCTCATGGCAACTCTTCTCCAGCAACACCTCAGTCTGAATAATGAGCCCTTCCGTGGCTGAGTCAAGAACAAACCAAAGGCAGCCAGAGTGATGAAGAAACTATTACCAGAAGCATCTCTGCTTCCTGAGGGTGAATACAATTGTCTGGCAACTGCAGAACTTTGCTATCCTTAGGTAAGTTTGTATGTTTTGAAATGATCTTTCATTGGAGTTTCTAAAATGATACCAAGAATAAAATACCATTTTTTTATCCTGTTCCATATACCACTTTTAAATTCTATTTGCCCTTACTAACGTCTTACAAAAATCTACATTCCATTTTATTCACATCTGTATATCAGAATAGGCAGCCTTATCTTCTGACACAATTATGCCATCCTGCCTCCTGGACTGGCAGAATAATGACCTGGTATAAACTGAAGAGACTTTTAACAATAAACGGCTTCCTGCATATTCTTTTAAAATACATTCACAGACTTAAGTCATTTCACCCCAGCGCATACACTTCAACATTTCAAGTGGAAAACAAAGGAGATGTATATGAATACTATGAAAATAGCTACCTTTTCACAATACAAAAAATGCAACCAGACGATTTCTGAAGAAACAGTACAAGGGAGGCTCGTCCAAAACAAAAAGGCCTGCTTTTAAAACTCATGTAGGTTCTGTGTAAAGCAAACCAGTGAATGCAACCAGTGCCCACCCTGTAAGTCATTAAATGGAAAGATGGCAGAGCAAGTTGGCCCTGAGGACCAGGAATAAGCTGCCTGGGATCAAATCCGGGCTCTCCTACTAAAAAGGTTAGTCACTTAATCCCTGTGCCTCAATTTCTTCATTTTACAATAAGGACCATAATCTAAACTTACTTCAAATGAAATTCAATAGGAAGTACTAAATTAATGTCAGCAATTTAAATTGTTAAAACAAAGCACTAAAGATTGAGTGCTAAGTCAATTTTCAACAAATGATCTCATGCACTAATATTAAAATGTATTAACACTTTTGCTAATATAATGTGTAAGATGTACCTAAAATACACCAACAAAAACTAAATAGTACATAAAGCATGCAGAGGAAGGAAATCGATAGAACACAATGGCAGAACATTAATCACTTAAAACTGGTCTTAGGTACACAGAGACCCAGATATCAGTCTCTCCACTTTTGTGTATGGTGAAAATTTCAAAAGTAAAGATTCTCAGGAAAAGCTATGCTATTTCAAAGAGTAAGAGGGATGAGACTACACAACTGCTTAACAGTTTTGTGAAAAAATAATTAAATTTTCACTTTAGCAAAACATATCTAGTAGTCCTCTCTATGATTCTAGTAATGACAGTAAAAATAATGCCTATTTTGCACCTTAAACACGATAAGACAAAGGTTTACACAAATATCACTGCACAGTATTTTGATGTAACTATAATATTTGAGTCTCCACCTTAAAAAGAAAAACTATGAATTAAGAGTATTTAACAAACAACTAGATGCACAAGCCTGATCATTAGTACTAACAGCTACAAGATAATAAATATACTTTTTTGGCCTTTTATGTACATCGACTCAGAAAGGGGAAAGAGGAACATGCATTTTCTTGATAATCAGAAAGACAAATCTAGTATTGCTAAAGAGCCATTCTCTGAAGTTCTGGCTTGAAAAGTAAAAGCTAAAGATGAAAAGGGAAGAGCAGTTAATTGCCTTCATACTTAGAACAATACCCCCTTAGCCCTGTAGTTTATCATTTGCTGAAAAAGGACCACTGTTTGTTTGACATTTCTGCTACTGCTCATTGGTACAAAAAGATTGGGGGGGCACATGTGTTCTATTACTGAGCTATCTCCTTGGCCCTCAAGACACTATTTTACCAGAAATAACACTAATAAATGAAAATGATATTTATCCTTTGATTATATAAACAGGTAACCACTGTAGAGTTGAAAAATCCAAGAAATATTAATCCCAACCACCTCAGCTCTATATTAGTCATAAATATATCTTCTAACTCTAATAAAATGACTTGGGATTATGTGGAAAAAAAATATTCTTTTATCTTAATAAAAACATTGTGATTTTAACATCTTAAAATATTTTCAAGGTTTTCTGTACAGGTATTAAATCATCAAGTATTAAGTTTTAAGACATACAGATTGGCTGGACCAAATTAGTTTGGAAAAACATAATTTTTAAGTAACTTTCTTCAAAGAGCTCACTTACATACTACAAATATGCTTAATTTGACTATCATCTCCTCAAACTATAACACTACATCTAAAGTATCAGATCAGGATAAAGCTGATGAACAGAGAAAAAAGGATTAAGAATTAATTTCCCACTGCCAACAATTTCTGTCACAAACCTTCTCCTCATTAAGTGAAAATTAAATATATACATAAGAAATGCTTAAAATGTTTTCCTTAAAAATTGGATAGTGTACCCTCTAGCACTAAATTTTGTACAAGGAATTTTATACAATTTATATACAATGAATTTGAATGTAATCACTGTATGAACATGTTTCCAGAGAAATCATTGGGAATCAAGGCTCCTATAAAATAAAATGATAAAATGGACAAAATAAGAGAATGAATGTTAGCACAATGTTTTTCAGTTTCTTCTTTAACAGCACATACTGCCCTGTTTTATAAAAATAAAAAATGACAGGGCTGGGGATTTAGCTCAGCGGTTTGGTGGCCTGCCTTGCAAGCGCAAGGAACCGAGTTCAATCCCCGGTACCGGAAAAAAATAAACTAAATAAATGAATAAAATAAAAATAAATAAAAAATGACAGGGCTGGGGATTTAGCTCAGCGGTTTGGTGGCCTGCCTTGCAAGCGCAAGGAACCGAGTTCAATCCCCGGTACCGGAAAAAAATAAACTAAATAAATGAATAAAATAAAAATAAATAAAAAATGACAAGTTAAAAACATCAATGAACATAGCCATTCATAAGATTGGAACTTCTAATAGAAATATCTTTCCATAATTTTAGTTATCAACAATATTTTTGTTAATTCTTAAAAATAATCTCTTTGACTAGAGGTTCTCATATGTGAATGATAACAATTCACAATCTAGAGTTCCCTCAGAACCCCCAAAATGACAATGATATACTTAGTTATACATCAGAAAAACTAAAAAAAAAAAAATTTTACTAAATCAGAGAATTGCACATACAATAGCAACTGCAATTCTAGACTATATCAATACTCTAATATAAAATTACAACTACAAAACAATATCTGAAAAATTAACATAATTTATCTACTAATAATAAGTTGGTACTTTTTAACAATAACCATAGTTACAGTCAAACATTTACTATGTGTCAGGCAATACACAAAGTGACTTGTACATATGCCATAGCTATAGTTTATCTCACTCATAGCCACATTATGTGACTATGAAACTGAGGTTTCCAACAGGTTAGACATAATTTAGCCCAAGCTGAAAACACTGTTTAAATGTTCAGTGAGGACTCCGAATTAATCCAAGTAAAGTGAGGACTGTGAATCAACCTGTGCTCTTAATCAAAATATGATCCTTCTATATGACAGGTAAGATCCTAAAAACATTTAAATACTTAATACAGTCATAATTAAATCGAACCAAGCTAGGCATAGTGGCACATGTCTGTAATCCCAGCACTCAGGAGGCTGAGGCAGGAGGATCACTGAGTTTGAGACCTGTGTGGGCTACATAGTGAGTTCCAGGTCAGTCTCAACTATATAGTAAGACCCTGTCTCAAAAAACATACAAACAAATAAACAAAAACATAATTAAATTGTACCCTGTTCAGACAGATCAGTTTCAAGGGTGAAACCTAAATTTCAATGAAAGAACCATTAAAAATTTACTGTAAGAAGCCTCCTATTAATGATTCTGAAAATTACTGCCATTTCAGATGTAAGGTGCTATTGTTATGGACAGAGATAAAGAAATTAGTTGCGTGAGCTGTATTTCAAATACAGCCCTTCTTCTTAGGATGTAAACCAATTACAAAATCCATCACGACAGATTAAAGAGGAGATACTAAGTTTCAGAGGATCAACTAAATCCTCTCTGCCTTATATTTAGCCATTGCAAAATTAAACATAAAGGAGGTACAAGGGCTAGAATCACACACACACACACACACACACACACACACACACACACACAAAATGCCTTTAAATACTATTTGGCAAAGAAAATATTACTGATATAAGTATTTACTTCTATTGAGAGCTCTGTCAATATTAGCTACATACCAATTTCTAATTCCATGTTAGAATTAACATATTTATGAACATAATTCAAAAACAAGAAAACAATATGACAGTAATTCTCACCAATCAGAGCTGTGAAAAGATTACTCAGCATCAGTTCAAACATATCTAACTCAATCCAATTTAAAATCTTAGCATTCTAGAGAAGACTTTTTACTACAAGACAAATGTCTTGAGTCTGTATTACACAGCTAGTAAAGACAAGAAAACTTACTAAATAACTGTCAAATTTTAAAATAATTTTGAATCAAGCCTTAAATGTACATTTACCTAATGATGTCCATCGCCTGGTAAAGTATTTCGGATTGATCAACACCAAGAACTTTTCTCGCCCCAGCTTTAGCAGCAAACATAGAGAGAATTCCAGTTCCACACCCAACATCCAAAACTACCTGGTGTAAGTAAAATGTCAGATGTGAGTGCAAAGGTCTTCTATTTCAAATCCTACTCATATACCACAGTGTTTCTAAGATTATAATAAAAATTGTTAAGTTCATTGGTCAAACATAATATTTACTTGTGGAAACTGAAGATATTATCACTAGTTGCTTTAAATAAGTAACAATATAGTTGAGTCCAACAATACTAAATTTAAGAGATGTTTTACATGAAACAAGTAATTTCTATAAACTTCCAAAATGGGAATTACTGTTTTTAATATCTTTGTTGTCCATATGCTCTAATTTAGGCTCAGTAATTCTAAATTTTAACAGAAACTAATCCTAAGTTTAAGTAGAATTGAGGAAAATTGTCTAATATACTACAATTTAAAAATATTTATAAAGGAACCAAGGTAAAAAAATAACCATATCTCCTCCATCCTCCAAAATAAATACTTCACTCATTTTAACAGGACAAGCCTTACTAGATAAAAATAAGACAGCCTTACTAGATATTAAAACCCAGAAATGGACCCAAATGTACACAACAATTTTAGTGAAAGTTAAGGGCATGTATCAAATTAGGGTGCACTCACACCTTATTTCATCCTCATTTTCCAAATGAGGAAAGCGAGCTTCAGAGGGGAAAGAAACATGTCCAGGGTCATACAGCGGGTAAATTACAGAGCTAGCACCCTCGTGCATGTTGATCCTTTTCTAGAACCTGTACTTTGATAAATTTTAATTGTACTTTTTTATTACATGTAGCTCAGAATTCACTGATAACCAGATAAACTAAAGCTTCCTAGAGCCAAAGAACAGTTAGAAATAACAGAATAAACTAGTATCATTTTATAAAATGATTTGCTTTTTGCTACAAAAAAGAAAAAAAATAAATTTCAACTGTAGATAATAATCAGAAGCATAAAGAAGACAGCTAACTGAGAATTTCTTCAATGGAATACAAATAGAAATTAATTACGAGTGGGTGGTAACAAGATCAAATGTCACCCAAAGTTAAATTAATCTAAGATACCATATGGCCTCCACAGGAGTCTGTGAATTGAATGAAACAGTATTAGGGAAGCAAGGAAGAAAAAGGCAAAAATAGAGGGATGAGCATGGTGGAATTTTTAAAAATTATAAGCAGTCTTGAGAAGTAAATCTCTATTACAAATTACAGAACCTGGTACTGTAACTGAAAGTCTGTTTACACCTCACTGTGATAAATGCAAAGAGAAAAAATGATAATACAATTTAGAAAAAAATTTTATGATTTCCGAGATTTTTTTTCCAAATACTTTTATGACCACATCCTGTTAACAGCAAACAAATCATATGATCTACATATAGGAAAACTAGTATGAATTAGTATGTAATGAATGGGCCCACCAGAAACACTCACTGGAAGTGAACATACTGGTAGTCAACTGTGTGGTGACACAGGGTCAGCGACACTAACCAGAAGGAAAGGCCAGATTTCCTATCTTTCAGTTGCGTGTCTTGATGGAGTCAATTAATCTACTGGTTTACACATTACATTCAAAGCACATGTAAAACAGAGATAAATACTTCCTAGTTATATCATCCAGTGACAATGAGACAATATGTTCAGGAATAATCTCTAAGTTCTCCAATGTTATTTAAATATATGGCACTGTATTTTCTAAATCTATAGCCATAGTATAATATTCTCTCCAATAATTTGAATATATGAGAGCTCTAGATTAATGCTCTTAATTACCGAAAATTATGTCCTAAGTGTGCTTTTCTGAAATTAAAAATTGTTATGTATATTTTTTAAATTACAGTATATTCTGAGAAACCACAGATGCCAAATGAAACCCATTACATACTGAAAGTCAAATGCAAGCATGTTAGGCAAAGCACCAATACAAAATACTCTCAATTTACTAACAAGTCTCTTTGGACTTTGGCAGATTCCATTTCTTAATAAAAGAAGTACATGGAGAACAATGAAATATTTATACACTGTTTTTCATGGTAACTTGAGAATGTATAACATACACATTTTTATAATGCTACTACTGTAATATATAAGAAATAAGGTAATTGTGCATAGATCTAAGTGCACAGTAAGAACTGCTCCATATATATATAAATATTCACAAATAATTTCTTGATGATGAAATAATACATTTTCAGAGTATGTCTGAAACATTTTTCAGTATTTTCTTCCCTAGTATAAGTCTATTCAGACAACACTGAAGGAAAAAAATAACTTACGTCCTTAAATTCTTATGATATTCATATCATAAAACATTAAGAGAAAATAGCTCAAAGACAATGAGGGTGCTTTACAGTAACGAAACCCATGGCATTGAAGAGTAAGAAAGGATTTTTAAAATCTTTACAGATAGGCCCAAAGAGATTCACTGCCCTCACTTGTCCAGAATTTTAAACTAACTCCTAACAATCAAGATTAGTGACTGCCAGAACAGGGCTTATTTTCTACACAATTTATTAAAGAAAGATTATAAAAACTTTGAAAAATGCTGAGTTCCCATTCTAGTCACACAAAATAGAGCATCAGTGCTATCAATTTAGAATACTTCTGATTAAAGTTGCAAGTGAAATACTACTCTTAGGAAAAAGTTATAGAAAATGAGAAGTCATTCCAGGTTATATTGCAAACAATACAAAAATCAGGAAAAGCAGAACTATAAAGAAAGGGTTTTACCCACTTCTGTAACAGCATGCAATAATCTTACAGAAGGAGCTTTTAAAATGGAGATGGGAGAAGCATGGTAAAAATCTGGTATGATCTCAATCTACATATTTTTGAAGTGAAGGGTGGGAGAACCCTCAAGCAAAAGCATAAAAATGGCAGAGATCATAATTCTTGTCTCAACTGGTAGACTCATTTATAATAAGAAGGAACAACCAGAAAACCTGAACTTTTAGGAACCATTCCAGTGGAGAGAGACAGGGAAAGAGGAACAGATGGGGGAGGAAAAGAAGAATGAAAACTCTTATGGGAGGAAGAGCAATAACACAAATTTCAAACACAGACACACCTAGAGTATACTGTCACGTTTGTAACAAAGAGTATTAAACTGTAAAATAGGGCTGGGGATTTAGCTCAGCGGTTCGGTGGCCTGCCTTACAAGTGCAAGGACCCAAGTTCAATCCCCGGTACCAAAAAAAAAACCAAACAACAAACAAACAAAAACTGTAAAATATAAAGCATCTCACAAAGGAGTAAATTAATACGCCATAAGAAAGCAAATAAAATACATTTTACCATATAATATTTAACCCCATTCATTAGCTTCTTACAATTAATTAATTTTTAACTACCTAATACAAACTAGAATAATAAAGTGTGCTTTGATATGGAGCCTAATTCACACGAATTACTATACATTAGAAATATGGTTTAGGAAAAATTATCTGGATAAGCAAAGTTCAAACTGCGTCACTGTAATTAATGACTTTCAATTTAAGAAGAAACGACACTGAATGACGGCACCAGTCTGCATTTCTGTTATCAGCAGGCTGCACTGCAGAGCAGCATCGTAAAAGTCGTCTGTGAAATAAAGCCAGGCGCTACTAAATCAACTGTCACCACCACGGGGACAGAGAGAGGATTTCCACTGCACACAAACACCAGGCAACATACATGTCCGTAGCCTAGGGTGCTCACCTTGTCTTTGAAGATATGTGGGTTTTGGTATATAAAATCTCTGTAGCTTTCTGTCCGTACTTTGTCCTAGGGTGAAGAGAAGAAAATACCATGTTTACAGGACGGCCTAAACAAGTTAAAAATGTTTAGGAAGATGTTTGCTGTTTTATCACACAGTGCTAGTTTCTACAGTCTACAAGTTACTTTTTGCCTGGAAAACCAAATTTATACATATATTTATTTTCCTAAAAGAAAACAAAGGATAGAAATAGCTACAACACACAAAGAAAACATTTATTTAAAGAAAACAGTGAAAGCTGAAAGACCTACTCATGTTCTTTACAAATGTACACATTTTTCTCTTTACATACACTATCCTTATGACTTGAAGTGATAATTAAAGATAACCGAAAAGGCTTTGCTCCTTCACATAAGGACTGGAACATAGAGCACGATACCCTGCACCAGAGCTATGTGAGAATAAGGGAGAAAAGGAATAAAATAGCTCAATGTACAAGTTGCGCGTACTCATGAAAAATGAAGCCACACTAAAGATGTTTTTCTAAGGCAGTCCTTGTCAGCATCTACCTGATTTACAATCCGACTGTTTCTAGAAATTTTTGTAGTGGGAAATGATGCTTGAAAGCCTACAAGCCTAAGAGTAAATCGTCTGAACCCTGCAGCCAACACTGAAATTCTGTCACACCCAAGTCTCACATGATCTGTGACCAAGGCAGGCGGTCAACTTCCTAACATTTACGCTGGTTCATGAACAAAGCTGCTTCCCTAGGCTCAGACACATGCAGACTACAAATCAGCCAGTTAAAGGCTGTGCCACTAGGCAAGGAAAATGTGAATATGAGAAAAGTATCACAAAATGAGAATCCTAATTTAGGGCTGTGCAAAACTCAGTAAAAACAAAATACAGTTGAGCCACTGTAACTGTGCAATTTCAGGTTCGTGGAATTCAATCAACCTCTGATAGTAAGTTTTTTAAAACTGCATCTGTGTTCAACATACATGCTTTCTCTGGGCCATTATTCCCTAAAGAGTACAATATAACAACTATTTACATAGCATTTACACAGAATTATGTATTATAAGTTATCTCCAAATAATTTGAAGTATACAGTAGAATGTGTTTAGGTCTTATGCAAATTTGATGCCACCTTACAGGGTCTGGTGTCCTCCACTGTAACATAACAAATGCTACAGCATCAAAAAATTATACAACTGGGCCAGGGATTTACCTCAGTGGTTCCACAGCCTGCCTCAAAAGTACAAGGTCCCGAGTTCGATCCCCGGTACCAAAAAAAAAAAAATTATACAACCACACACCTCAAAAATATTTGTATGCCAGTATTAAGATTTTTTTTTTTTAAACATAAAGGGGATCTTTAAAAGGTAGGTTGTTTTATTTCTTAGGCCAAAAAAGGGAAATAACCATAATTAAATCCAGGCTTTCTTATTATTTCTAATTGCTTTACCAAAAGAGAAAAAAATCTATTAAACCAGGCTTATTAAATCTCCCTTTTTAACTTTTTTTTAAAGAGGCACTTTAAGAATTACTAGGCTAATCTAATGTTTAAATAAATGTACTACCTTAACTGTCTACCAAAACGGTCCCTTTCGAAGCCTATCATCTCGTGCGCTCCACCGCCTTTGCACTTCTCTCCCCGTCACCGGTGACTCTGCCGGAACAGCAAGCCCTGCAGAAGGGGGCAGTCGGGCAGGCAGCCCCGAGCGCTCTCACCGCCACCCAGTGCTCTGCTCCACTTCATCAACAGCGTCCAGATGCTGGCCAACACCAGCACTTCTGCCCCCTCAACTGCAACCCCTTTCGGGCCCCTGCCACGCTCATCTGTTCCTGCTCGTATGCTCTCACCCCGTTTTGATGAAGCCCGCAGTACACCCAACAGTGCCTCGGATCAACAAGAGCGTCAATTTAGTAACCGATACGTTGAAGAAGAAAAAAATGCAGTGAATGTGAAAATACAAGAAATTAAAAATCAGCCTTCAGGGCCAGGGATTTAGCTCAGTGGCCTGCCTTGCAAGCGCAAGGACCCGTGTTCAATCCCCAGTACCACAAAAACAAACAAACAAACAAGAAAATCAGCCTTCATAGCCATTTCTAAAATCTTATTCTAACAAAAGACTAACATTAAAATAGCAAAGTACTCTTTTGTACCAACCTATTAAAACCAAGAAACACTGGGCCAGGGATTTAGTACCACCTGACTCGTAAGCACAAGGTCCTAGGTTTGATGCCCATAGCAAAAAACAAAACAAAAAAAAACAAGAAACACTGAAGAACCAAATTAGAGCTCCTACACTTAAGGAAAAGATAATATTTTAAGTACATGTCTATAATTCCAGCACTTAGGAGGCTGAGGCGGGAGAATCACAAGTTCAAAGTCAGTCTAGTCTTCCTAACAAGTCTGAGGCCAGTTTGGACTACATACTGAGACCACACCAAAAAATAAAACCCAAAAGACAAACAAAAAAGACAATTATTTTAAGGTGTATACATGTCATGGGGTCATTCCTATCAATCTAAAAAGCCCACAATGAAGCTAAAGACAACAGAAACTTTATATACCTTAAACTTTACACATAAGAACAACAGTTAATTTTTAATTTATACGCTCATGAAGGTAGAGAGAAAACATGAGTTGGGTACAGATACAATGAAGAGACCGTAATAAAGAAAAACTAACATTTCAAGTTAAGAAATAACACCACAGTCTGTGATATATGCACACCCAGAAAAACACTTCCCTTGGAACAATAACAGACAGTAATGCATTTCAACTTTATTAGTCAACAACTCTTCTTCAAAAAGACCAAGTGGCAAGGGATTTTAAAAGGTCATGTAATCTTTCCCCCTATCATCTCTAGAATTCAAAAGACTTTTTATCTCTACTCCAGAAATAAAGTCACAAAATACTTTAAAATTATAATCAAAAGGTGTGTGCAAGCCAATTAAAATATCAGAGACTAACAAAAAATCCAAACTACAGTCTATAAAAGCAAGGCCAATTCTAAACATAAAAATAAGGTCATAAAATCACACAATATTAAAGTATTTAGAAAACTAGGTACCACTGTGGCGGTAGGAAAACCTTCAACTGTTTATTTGTACTAAGAACTGTCCTGGTAAGAAACGGAAGCAATATAGGCTGATATAAGACATACTTCATAGTTGTCCACAGTGCCTAACTTAGCCAAATATGAAATGGATAAACAGTTCTTTCTGAATCAAGTTCACCCATATTTGCTGTGAACACATAACCAAGTCATCACCAAGAGGTAATGATGTTGTAGGACAGCTAAGGGAAACGAGGGCATGAAGAACATTAATAGACACAGTGGACCCTTGACTTATGATCTCAACTGGTTGGCGAGGGCTGGGTGTGACTCAAGTTGGTCAGTTGAAGGCTCAGGTTCCTCTGCACAGCCTCCAAAGTCTCTCTCCTGCACACAGGCAGATCTCAGTGTCTTTAGAGAGACACTGGCCCAGGATTTCTCAATTAGCCCCATACAGGAAAGGACATTGTTGTGTTCCTTCCAGAACTCTATAAGGGTTAAATCTGTATCTGAGACTATCTGGTAGCAAAAGTGGCCACCACTTGGAATGCAAGACTGTTTGTAAGTTAAAACTAAAATTCCAGTCATAATCCAAGTTACTTGTATGTCAGGCCTGTCCTAACTCAAGGGTCCACTATACTTAAGTGATTAATTCTTTAAAAAGAAAAAGCTGGGGCCGGGATTTAGCTCAGTGGTTCTGCGGCCTGCCTTGCAAGCATAAGGGCCTGAGTTCAATCCCTGGTACCAAAAAAAAAAAAAAAAAAAAGAAAAAGCTGGCACTGGAGCTTTTGAGCTGGAACTTCTTAAATCTATACGTACATCAAAAGGCCCAAAAAGATACAGTCAGGTGTAAAGATTCTTCAGTTACTGACAGAGCTGTAGGTGTCCAGGACAGACATTTGTAAGTGTGCAAATGATTTTCTGTGGTGACTGTACTGACAATACCCATACTACAGGGTGTCTCCACGACATTTACCATTTGAAAAGCCAACACCAGTGTCATACCAAAAGTATTCAACTTTCATAAGATTTAAATTAAGGAAGTGATTTAAAATGACAGACATGTACTGGAGATTTAGCTCAGTGGTTCTGCCACCTGCTTCACAAGCGCAAGGTCCTGAGTTTGATCCCTGGTACCAAAAAGAAATAAAATGATAAAATAAAATGACAAAGACTTTAATAAATTCTTTAAAAAAATATTTCAGACATAATTAACTTGAACAAAGAAAATAAAACCTATTTCTTCTAAACAAACTCAGCCAACTTAAAAAAAATTTTACCTCTAGTTTTTCACACTAGAGAAACTATTCGATATTGATATTGTGAAACAGGAAGAAAACGTCTAAAGGAATAGGGGAAGTGGGAAGGGTAGAGGAAAGAAAAGAAGAGAAAAGAAAAAATATGAGAAAAAGAAAAACATGGAAACAAAGTCTTTGTAAATAGATGGGTGGAGGGGGTGAAGGGAGGGTGGGGAAATGGGAAAAAATAAGAACCAAGATACATCATGTAAAGGTACAAGATCCTAATGATGAATGCAACTGTATTGTATACCTAAAATGAACCAATAAACCTAATGGAAAAAAAAAAATCCTAGAAAAAAATTATCTATGTTATTTGTAATGCTACTCCATTACCAAATGACAAACAGAAAGCACAACTGTGACGTGTTATTGGCACTGACATCACACTGCTTTAAAACACCCCAAATAATTACAATCATTATCAACAAGAAAACTTCCACCCTGTGATCCTGAAAACTCAACAAAATATATACACATTTTAAAATACCCCTGGTTACTTAAAATTTGTTTTCAAGGAACCTAGTCTTAGGTCCTTCATTAAATAAAATAATCTTTGGAGGAAGAATCTAGGAAGGAATTTTTGCAGATTGGCTTTAAGAGAACATACTGATGACATCTAAAATTCCCAGAGATAAACATCTAAAAGTTTTAGTTTTTTTTACAATCCAACTTTTATCTGTTAGATATTTTCCGTTTTTTTGAACTACGAAACTTTGTTTTACCTATAAAGAGGTTGATAAGATGTATAATTAACAAGTACAGCTACAAATCGACTTCTATTTTACGTGGACATTATCACTATGAAAATTAAGAGCAACCAGATTTAAATAAATGGTGAACCAACTTAGGAAATATTTTTATATACCAATTATTTCAAGTGTGTCATGCCATAACAAATGTGACATTTATAAAGTTTAGCCAAAACTTATTTACCCAAACTAAGTCAGTACTGACATTTAAAACATTAAAATTAATCATTTCTTTCACTTTAACAAATATGCATAATCTAGTTATTCCTATTTAATGTAACCGTTGCTCTTGAGAAGACTAAAATCATTAGCAGTTGTTTTTTCCAATGTTCTATTCCAAACAAAAAGGAACTTCCTAATAAAGATTAATAATGATCTAAGCAGAATTTATTTTATTTTATTTTTTTGGTACCGGGGATGAAACTCAGGACCTTGCTCTTGTGAGGCAGGCAGCAGCACCACTGAGCTAAATCCTCGGCCCTTAAATTTTAAACAATTTCAGTGCTGCTGTAATCTTCACTTCAAGATGAGTTACTCAGCACCAAAGAGATTTAACAGGCAGTCTAAAAAAATAAAAAAGCAGCAGCAGTTTTCACATATTAAGAAACAAGCCTGTCCCATTCTACTTTTGCATTAGCCTGGATTTGGTGCCTCTGTGTTCATCTGACCTTCAGCATCTCTTCGTGTATCCCATGATGCCCGTATGAGCTGAAATAAACGCCATCCTCATCCTCCTGCAGGTCTGCAATGGCAGTAGATGACGAGCAGGTTCTGACATCTGCGTTCATCACAAAATCCTGAGCAAATTGTCTGTAATCAATTTGAAATACACCCTTGAGACAGGTTTATTGGACCATGAAAAAGGAAAGGCTAGAGGTTGAGAAAGAGGAACGGGGAGGGCATGGAGTGGAGAATGATGAGCCTTTCACATTGCTGTTAACCATCAGCAGCCAAAAGCTCCCCCTGCTGGAGCTTAAGCAATGGCAAATCCTATCCAGGCCATGCGCCCTCCCCTTGGCAAGCTGCAGAAACCATGCCAGGTGCTGATTACAGCTCTTTATAGCTCCCAAATGAACAAAACAAACACATTCCCTTATTCAAATTCCTCATTTCTATGGTTCTAAAATCATTTTTAGCATCTGAATCAAGGTAGTACATTTCATTTCTCTTAATATTCTTTAAAACTGTATTACCATTAGGAGAGTTAAATGAATAGAAAGTAGGCCCAAGTAGGTAACCTATACACACTACCACCACTCAGTAAGACTCTAAAACTCAATCTCTCACCATGACACATTAATAATCTATAAGGCAGGTATGCAAGGGGAGATCATCCAGAAATTTTAGTAATTTTTATAATCTAACATTATCTTCTTAGATATTTTCAGTTTTTCTGAATTAAAAATCTTGCTATTTTAATCTATAATGCTTAACAAAATGTGTAATTACCAAGTACAGCTACAAATCAACTTCTATTTTACATGGACAGAAAGTATTGGCTGCTAGGCTCCCAACCATAAAAATTCAAAAACAAAAGAGGACCTAAAATTGATTGTGCTGGCTTTCATACAGGACAGAAAACTGCCAAACCATCTAATGGGTACTCAGGCAATGGCAACCACCTTCCAAATCCAAAAAGGAAAGCATTGAGTACACCTGTTAGAAATGCTGAATTTCCGGCCTTATTTGCCTCTGCTGAAGCAGAATCTATACTGTATAACAAGATCTCCCCCGGTGATCTGTATGCAGGTCACTTATACTTAGAGGAGGCATTAAATCAGTGGATGCTAACTTACTCACTGCAAAAAACTGCCACCCCTGCTATACTTGGTTTTCTGGTTAATATTACGTCATTGTTACATTCTGATCGTTAAAAAACAAAAATTTCAACATTGCATTTTCCCCAAACCTAAAAAATATTAATCCCTCCACTTTTAAAAAGCTGGTACAGAAAAAGTAAAATGGAGAAACCAATTGCAAATAGGACATTTAAAAGAAAAACATAATATCAAAAGGAAAAATACTCAAGAAGACAACATCCGTCAGAATAATTACCTTTAGTATAAAAGTAATTATGAAGTACAGATAGGTAAAACCATTAAACTTTATATCAATCAAGTATACCGATGCTGTAAATCTTTACTACTACTATACATCTACACTGTGATTTCTAGAATATGACATGTTCTATAGTCTACCTTGCCATTAGCCATGTTATCTGAGGGATCTAAACAGTTTTCTATAAGACTATAAATTACTTCATTCTCTGCAGATCTTCGCGTGCTCTGGCTAATGCAGCTTCAGCAGACAGCGCCCTGGCTTCCATATGCTTCAATTTTTCGACAATAGAAGTATTTTCACTGAGCCCATTGGGATATGAGAACGGGACTGACACTGGTTCATAAAGATCTTCTACATCTAAAGAAATAATCGGATATCATCATCAAGTCATCTTCTAGCAATGAAAAGAGTATGAACACATTAGGAATATATCCTAAATGCTTACTATGTGGCCAACAGAAAAACACTGGTGAAAGTACTTCTACATAAATATTTAACATCCAAATTGTTTCATTCTGAATTCAAAGAATACGCTGTTTGCTTAAGTTCTTCATCAGTTAGATAACTTAAACACAGGTATGTATTGATTATATTGAACCAAGCACAAAAAAGAAAAAAACCTCCTCTTACTGATTATCAGGCAGTTCTCAGGTGCACATGCATTGTATCTCATTTCATCCTCAAAACAAACCTAAGGTCCACCTAGCAGCATGAGTCCTTACCTGCAGCACAGCAGGTAGCACATTAGATTTTCCTCAAGGGACATTGTGTCATTGATCTGAGTAACTTCTCCTGCAGTACCTTTTCTGCTTTTCATGACATTTATCATATTCTACTTCATCTTAAAGTACAGGACAGGCCATTAAAAAAAAACACCTACATATTAGACTGGGGACTCCTGATGAAAGGACTATAACTTTCATTTCTGAGTTCATTAGACATTGAATACACTACCTACATCCAGTGAGTGTTCAGTATAGGATTTTGAATTTAGGAAGTTATGAAGAACACCTTTTGGGCACTTTGTCATTTATCAAAGAGACCAATATGGTCACGCTGAGAAATGAGGTTACAGAAAAAGTTGTCAAGAGGGTTAAGAATAAAGATAGGAATCAAATTTTAGAACAAATTCTAGAACTAGAATCAAATCTCAGAGATCTGGCCCCAAACCTTTATCTTGTAGGTAGAAGGACAAAACAGAAAGCTTATGTGTTTCATCCCATGTCACAATTCGTAAAATCTTAAGCTTGGCACATTAAGGTACTCACTGCCTCATCACAATACCTTACAACTCAAGGGCGATACTTTTCAAGAAACCGAAGGTGATGGAGTCACTGCTCAGACAGAAACTGTCAGGACTATTATCTGCTACTGTACCTCTGTTTATAATAGTCTTGCTGATTTGAAGACAGCAAACCGTCCATCTCCCCTGACTGGCACAAGAGGCATGAGATAAAGTAAGAGTAGAATAAATATGAAAATCCTGGTAGGAAAGGGCTCATCTGTTTCCAGCACTTGCGAGGCTGATGAAGGAGTATTGCCAAGTTCAAGGCCGGCCTGGACTACAGAGTAAGACCCTGTCTCAAAAGAAAAAGAATATATAATTTTGTTTCTATAGATTAGACCTATAAAGTATAAGAAACCAAGATAATTCCCATAAGACTTCTGTGCAATAAGGAAAAAAAAACAAAGCACAGAGCAAATAACTAAAGAAAGCTACAGTCAAGAAATGAGAGAGACCTTGACAGAAGGGAAGCTTCAGTCAGTGAATGAGGATAAGCTCATGAAAACATGAGTGGAATCTGTCCTGCCTCAAAACAAAATATGAGGAGATCAGACATGTTAAGCCAATTGTGGGACCTGAATATTTGAGACAGAAGCAGTAAAACTTAATTCAGTCCACTTTCAAGTTTAAGTCCATTGTCTAATAATTAAAAATTCTTCTCTCAAGCACTACTTTGTTTGAAAATGTCCAATACAAAATATTCAAACATGCTCTTAAATGTAAATTACTCTCTGAAATGGTTACTGTAACTGTCAGCTTCTAAGTGATGAGGCCTTAAGAGAACCACAAAGCCGGTTCCTCCTGACCCATGGGGGGCAGGTTCTATGACCCCCACTGACTTCCTGATACTACGGACAGTACTCAATCCTATATATGTGGTGCTTTGCCTACATACGCAGTGCTATCAAAAAAAGTATAAATCAGCCACAGCAAGAATTAACAGTAACAATAAAACAAATATAACTATACTGTAAGTTTCGTGAATGTGGTCTCCCTCAAAAGGGATCATCTGAACACAAGTACTGTAACAGTTAATTCTAAAATGCTACCAATTAACTACGATGCTATGGTACTAATTAACTAAGGAGTGGATAATACACACAGTGTGGCCACAACATGCACATCCCAGACGAGACACAGCTGGATGTCACAATACTGCATCACACTACTTAGGGCATGCAGTTCGAAATTCATGAGCTGTTTCTTTCTGGACTTCTCCATTTAGTATTTTCAGACTGCAGTGGACTGTAGCTAAGTGAAAATATGGAAAGTGAAACCACACAAAAGGGGGCTGTTTCCATATTGAATGGCAGCATGTTCATCTTACCAAATTGAAGTAAAAGGTCATCTTCTAAGACTGGCTTCAAATACTCTTCTTTCTCCCAAGGCACTGGGTTGTATATGGAATTCATATACTCAACTGTAGGATTCTGGATGTAAAGTTAATTGCATGTTTATTCACTGCATGTAATCATGAATCTATCTGTTAAAAATTAGGAAAATTAGAAAAAGAAATCATATCTTGGGCCAGGGATTTAGCTCAGCGGTTTGGTGGCCTGCCTTGCAAGTGCAAGGACCCGAGTTCAATCACCGGTACCAAAAAAAAAAAAAAAAAAGAAATCATATCTGGATTACACAAAATCACTTATCTCTGTTTAAGGGATTTGTATTGACCTGTAATTCTAAATGGTTTCACTGCAGTTTTCTACCATTTAGATTCAGGAAAAGTGACAATAACACTCATTTAAATGGAACAACAACAACAAAAAAGAACAGTATTGGAAAAAATAGAAAAAGAGCAAAAAAGTATTTGCAGTCACATTAGAAATTATTTGATTTTATGTAACACTATCAGCATTTCCCCTTATCTGACTTGGAGCTACTTTTCACACATTACTGATTTTGTCTTCATCAGAATGACACTTTCAACTATGTGCATTCATTTATGTAGTATTTTACATTTTTCTAGTGCCTCGTGGCCATGATTCCTATAGTATGATGAATGTCAAATTTACACAGTTCCTCAAAGTCCATAAATATTCAGTGCAATGAGAGGCACTGTAGCATCCCCTGTATTTCTAAATAAAATTATAAATTGAGCTTCTGACTTACCTTAAGTCTAATAAAATTTATTAGTTTAATGTATCCATAAAATTCAAGTCCTAAGGGGAGAAAAAAAGACAATTCACCTATTTTATATGAGTTCTGTTTAAGTGAGCTAGTGAGCTATTCTTTAAGGGATTCTCTGATTAGATAATAAAATATTTCTAAACTCTAAACTGCAACCTATAGTTCAAATTTTTATTTTTTCAAAATTAGAAATTATAATTTTGATACAACCAGAAATGACAAATTTTTAATAATTAGTTTTGGAAACTAATTTCTGGAAGTCACTCATTTGTCAGAACTGTACAGATCTGGAAAAGCAGGTCCACAATTTTACCAAGTATTTGGCAGTTAATATTAAAGACTTAGGTTTCTAAAGCTCTAATTTTTATGGTGCCTACAAAAATATCATTTTGTCAAGACTGAATATACAAATTCTACTAGCTTTTCCATGAAGCTAAATGATGCAAATTAAAAAACAATGAGGCATATCATATCTTTCCAGAAATGAAGCACCATTTAAGACAAAGGAAAGTAGTAATATGTTCATTATTATTTGTTGTGAGACAAATTGGACACTATTCATCATGGGAAACTGGTTATTTTTGAGAAATGATGATGTTGTAATAGCATACAAAAACTCCATTCATAAGTGAAAAATTACGTATAAAGTTTGATTTCAACTCAATTTAAAATGGGAGAAAAAAATCAGGCTGCTGCTTATATGACTTCCAAAAGTAGTTATACGTGAATTTATGATTTATAAACGTATCACATATTTATCTGAGACCTAAACATCTATCTAGTATTTGCCATTCTCCAACAATTTGTGTTAATAAACACAGGGACCAAAGGCCAAGTCTATATTTAGTTAATTTTAGTGGAATAGTATAACTCTTCTATATCCATTTGAAGTAGAAAGCTTTACGTAAGTTTAAATGCAAGGCAATAGAAACACCACCTGAATATTTTGCATACTATCTTAACTCCCTCAGTGCACTTTCTAACCAAATTTATAAAACTTTTTTTTTTTTTTTTTTTTTTAAGACAGGGTCTCACTCTGTAGTCCAGGCTGGCCTCAAACTCTTGGCAATCCTCCTGCCTCTGCCCCTCGAGTGCAGGGATTACAAGCATGTTACCATGCTCAGCTTATAACTCAGTTTTGTAGACCTCTAAGTTCACGTTTATACTTTGCTGATTGTCTTCTTTTACAAGGACCCACCACCTCTCCCAAATGCACTCATATGCCAGTTTCTTCCCCCTTTTAAATTGTGAAGCCATTATAAGCTTAAATACAGTGAATTTTGCCCAAAAGAGTAACTTAATATCTTTCCTCACGTGCTACTTGTCAAAAACATTCCCATAAGAGAAGCTGTGGTCTCACTATATTGCACTTGCATAAAAAAAGGGCCTGAAAATTTGAACTTAAAACTTCCCAAGTAAAATTACCTTTATTCTACAAAATACTCACCATGTTTATGGACCATGCTATCGATATTAAATTGATGCTCTGATTTACAGTGTGAAAATGTCTCTTCAGCGGATGTGAATAACCTGAAAAATCAAAGGACAGTTTCAGGGAACAACCCCATCCGTCTAAATAGTGACTTCATATCAAATTTTTTTTTTTCCACTCAGTTGATTTCTAGTTTTAAAAGATGTATATGTAGATGAATGACTGAAACCCAGTACTTGTGAGAATTACTACTTCACATCCATATTTAACATTTAAATTCACTACCCTTTAAACAGCACTGAATTTATCAAAAGGCTCTTAGGAAAGACAAGCTCCCTTTGATTTTGTGTATCTCAAGTCATGAAAACTACGCCTTTAGATTCCCCACCCCCAAGGGTCAACTGTTTTACAGAGGCTTTGAAGTGGCACAGTTCAAACTGCTTTTAGAAATACAGAATAAAATGTAATTTCACAGCTGGCACATCCCCAAAGTGCCGTATTTCCAAGGTGGTTTGTGGTGTTCCCACCGTACTTGCATTAGACACAGTGAGGCCCAGGCCTCTTTATTATGCCACCTGCACACCTGAAGAACACCAAAGGTAAGACTACACCACAGAGATGCTGCGTGACTCTTCTATATGCCAAGCACATGCGCAGTAGTTTTCAAATGTTCATCAAGATAGGTTATTTGCAGTATCTATGGAGCCTGTCAGAAGGGACTGCAACACGGATGTACCATAAATACTACTTTACCATAGCTAGCGTCTGCACGAACACTCTCCCTCACCAAGGAGGCCACACAGGAGAACACTGATCACCACCCATCGATTCCAAGCCAATCAGTACAGGACACGGTGGACAAAGCTCATTAAGGCCACACTGGCCAAGCCAATCAGCTCTCTTTCATGCCCTCTTGCCCACAGCAGTCAAGTCCTAGTTTCTTGAGGCTAAATTGCAGAATTTTAAGTGGAATGTGTTTGTGAATAAAAACCACAGGTTTCTGACCTTGTACAAGTCCCCCAAAGTGAAAAAGGGCATCAATTCCTGAGAAGCGGGGTAGCCCTACTTAAGATGAACTTAAGACTAAACGGCTCAAATTGAAATATTACATCTGAGCAGCTCTCCGTTGCTCCAAAACTTAGTAACGGTGTCATATGGAAGGGTGTCCAGGGATCACCTAAATCAGTGTGACTCCCAAACTTGTTACTCGAATACCGTTAGAATCACCTCAGTGTTTTTATTGAAACTACAATTCCAAGCAGGCGTGGTGGTGCAAGCCTGTAATCCCAGCACTGAGGAGGCTGAGGCAGGAGGACTGCGCTGAGTTGGAGGCCAGTCAGTGCTACACACTGAGTTCATGGACAGCTGGAACTAAATAGCAAGACGTTGTCTGAAAAACCAAAACAGAACCAAATAGACCCCACCACAATTCCTACACCCATCCTGATTTAGAAAGGCTGAGGTGTACGGTTCACTGTCTGCTGCTTGTGGTATCTCAGCTGCAAGGGTGCAAACCACTTAAGGAGGCCACAGTTCAGTCCAACGTGGTCTCGTGTTACGCCAGGGAAACAGGCCCGCTGGAGACACACAGCACCACCTGGACGGCTGCGCACGGCTCCTCCCTCCACACCAAGGCGGGTCTTCCTTCTGCGGGGGCCATCGCCCACCCCACGGGCTGCTCCGGGGCGCACGGCACACCCCGGGGACGAACCTGTTACAGAACAGGCAGGGCGTCTGCAGCCTGTCGTGGGGCTGGTCGGCCTCGTCCTCATCCTCCCAGGCGGCCTCGTCCCCGCTGTCCGACAGTTCTGGCAGGTCGTCGTCCTGCTCCTCGGCGCCCCGGCCACCTAGCACACGC